>NC_091476.1:69030782-69184406 GCF_036971445.1 Narcine bancroftii
TGCCCCCTCACTCTGCCCCTCTCTCTCTGCCCCCCTCTCTCTCTGCCCTCCCACTATCTGCCCCCCCACTATCTGCCCCCCTCTCTCTCTCTTCCCCCCACTCTCTTCCCCCCCACTCTCTTCCCCCCCACTCTCTTCCCCCCCACTCTCTTCCCCCCACTCTCTTCCCCCCCCTCTGCCCCCTCACTCTGCCCCTCTCTCTCTGCCCCCCTCTCTCTGCCCCCCTCTCTCTGCCCCCCTCTCTCTCTGCCCCCCTCTCTCTCTGCCCCCCTCTCTCTCAGTCCCCCTCTCTCTCAGTCCCCCCTCTCTCTCAGTCCCCCTCTCTCTCAGCCCCCCTCTCTCTCAGCCCCCCCTCTCTCAGCCCCCCCTCTCTCAGCCCCCCCTCTCTCTCAGCACCCCTCTCTCTCAGCCCCCCTCACTGCCTCCTCTTCCCTCTCCCTGCCCCCCTCCTTCTCTGCCCCCTCTCTCTCTGCCCCCTCTCTCTCTGCCCCCCTCTCTCTCTGCCCCCCCTCTCTCTCTGCCCCCCTCTCTCTCTGCCACTTCTCTCTGCCCCCTCTCTCTCTGCCCCCTCTCTCTGCCCCCTCTCTCTCTGCCCCCTCTCTCTGCCCCCTCTCTCTCTGCCCCCCTCTCTGCCCCTCTGCCCCCCTCTCTCTGCCCCCCTCTCTCTGCCCCCCCTCTCTCTCTGCCCCCCTCTCTCTCTGCCCCCCTCTCTCTGCCCCCACCCTCTGCCCCCCTCCCTCTTCCCCCTCCCTCTGCCCCCTCTCTCTCTGCCCCCTCCCTCTGCCCCCTCTCTCTCTGCCCCCTCTCTCTCTGCCCCCTCTCTCTCTGCCCCCTCTCTCTCCCCCTCTCTCTGCCCCCTCTCTCTGCCCCCTCTCTGCCCCCTCTCTCTGCCCCCTCTCTCTGCCCCCTCCCTCTGCCCCCTCTCTCTCTGCCCTTCCTCCCTCTCTGCCCTCCCTCCCTCTCTCTCTGCCCTCCCTCCCTCTCTCTGCCCTCCCTCCCTCTCTGCCCTCCCTCCCTCTCTGCCCTCCCTCCCTCTCTGCCCTCCCTACCTCTCTGCTCTCCCTCCCTACCTCTCTGCCCTCCCTCCCTACCTCTCTGCCCTCCCTCCCTCTCTCTGCCCTCCCTCCCTCTCTCTCTGCCCTCCCTCCCTCCCTCTCTCTGCCCTCCCTCCCTCTCTCTCTGCCCTCCCTCCCTCTCTCTCTGCCCTCCCTCCCTCTCTCTGCCCTCCCTCCCTCTCTCTCTGCCCTCCCTCCCTCTCTCTGCCCTCCCTCCCTCTCTGCCCTCCCTCTCTGCCCTCCCTCCCTCTCTCTCTGCCCTCCCTCCCTCTCTCTCTGCCCTCCCTCCCTCTCTCTCTGCCCTCCCTCCCTCTCTGCCCCCCACTCTCTGCCCCCCACTCTCTGCCTCCCCACTCTCTGCCCCCTCTCTCTGCCCCTCTCTCTCTGCCCCTCTCTCTCTGCCCCTCTCTCTCTGCCCCTCTCTCTCTGCCCCTCTCTCTCTGCCCCTCTCTCTCTGCCCCTCTCTCTCAGCCCCCCTCTCTCAGCCCCCCTCTCTCAGCCCCCTCTCTGACCCCCCTCTCACTGCCCCCTCTCTCTGCCTCCTCTCCCTCTCTCTGCCTCCTCTCCCTTCTCTCTGCCCCCCCTCCCTCTCTCTGCCCCCCTCCCTCTCTCTGCCCCCCCTGTCTCTGCCCCCCCTCTCTCTTCCCCCCTCTCTCTCTGCCCCCTCTCTCTCTGCCCCCTCTCTCTCTGCCCTCCCACCATTTGCTCCCCCACCCTCTGCCCCCCCACTCTGTCCCCCCTCTGCCCTCCTCACTCTGCCCCTCTTCTCTCTGCCCCTCTCTCTCTGCCCCCTCTCTCTCTGCCCCCTCTCTCTCTGCCCCCCTCTCTCTCTGCCCTCCCACTATCTGCCCCCCCCACTATCTGTCCCCCCTTTCTCTCTGCCCCCCCACTCTCTTCCCCCCCACTCTCTTTCCCCCCCACTCTCTTCCCCCCCACTCTCTTCCCCCCCACTCTCTTCCCCCCCCTCTGCCCCCTCACTCTGCCCCTCTCTCTCTGCCCCTCTCTCTCTGCCCCCCTCTCTCTGCCCCCCTCTCTCTCTGCCCCCCTCTCTCTCTGCCCCCCTCTCTCTCTGCCCCCCTCTCTCTCTGCCCCCCTCTCTCTCAAGCCCCCCTCTCTCTCAGCCCCCCTCTCTCTCAGCCCCCCTCTCTCTCAGCCCCCCTCTCTCTCAGCCCCCCTCTCTCTCAGCCCCCCTCTCTCTCAGCCCCCCTCTCTCAGCACCCCTCTCTCTCAGCCCCCCTCTCTGCCTCCTCTCCCTCTCCCTGCCCCCCTCCCTCTCTCTGCCCCCTCTCTCTCTGCCCCCTCTCTCTCTGCCCCCCCTCTCTCTGCCCCCCCTCTCTCTCTGCCCCCCTCTCTCTCTGCCCCCTCTCTCTCTGCCCCCTCTCTCTCTGCCCCCTCTCTCTCTGCCCCCTCTCTCTCTGCCCCCTCTCTGCCCCCTCTCTCTCTGCCCCCTCTCTCTCTGCCCCCTCTCTCTCTGCCCCCCTCTCTGCCCCTCTGCCCCCCTCTCTCTGCCCCCCTCTCTCTGCCCCCCTCTCTCTCTGCCCCTCTGCCCCCCTCTCTCTGCCCCCCTCTCTCTGCCCCCCTCTCTCTCTGCCCCCCTCTCTCTGCCCCCCTCCCTCTGCCCCCCTCCCTCTTCCCCCCTCCCTCTTCCCCCTCCCTCTGCCCCCTCCCTCTGCCCCCTCTCTCTCTGCCCCCTCTCTCTCTCCCCCTCTCTCTGCCCACTCTCTCTGCCCCCTCCTCTGCCCCCTCTCTCTCTGCCCTCCCTCCCTCTCTGCCCTCCCTCCCTCTCTCTCATGCCCCCCCTCTCTCTGCCCCCTTCTCTCTCTCTCTGCCCCCCCTCTCTCTCTCTCTCTGTCCCCCCCCCCCTCTCTTTCTCTCTGCCCCTCCTCTCTCACTTTCTCTAATTCTCGTGTTTTCATTGCTGTACTCTGCGTGGGTTGATGAACTGGACTGCACACAAATGAAGTTTCTCACGACACCTCAGTGCACGTGATGAACAGCTCAAACTTAGAACCATAGAATATCACTGCCCGGAAGCAAGGCCCTTCTGGTCTGTGCCAAACGAATTTTCTGCCCGCATCACCCCCCCCCATTCCCCCTCCCATCCACATACCTGTCCAAATTTTTCTTCAGTGTCTAAAACTGAGTCTGCATTCACTGCTTCAGCTCGTTCCCACAATCCCGCTGCTATGCGTGAAGAAGTTCCCCCTTTCACCCTTAACCCGTGTCCTCTGGTTTGTATCTCACACTACCCTCAGTGGGAAGATTCTGCCTCCATTTACTCTATCTGTACCCCATATAATTTTGTGCACCTCCATCAAATCTCCCCTCATTCTTCTACACTTTGGGGAACTTGAAGAATACCAGGCCACTTTATCCCTTTACAATACAGGGGATACCAAGTGCAACTGCAATCCCAACGTGAGATCAATTTCCACTCAGTATCTCTGGATATCAAGTCCCTGCTTGACTCAGCAGGGGGATGAGGCTTTACCTGACATTCTGCTGGGGCAGCTGTGGCAGTTTAGCCCCCAGGCTTGGCCATGCTGGCAGCAGCATTCCGAGAAGGTGGTGTGGTACCCGAGTATCGGGGGGCTGCACGTGAAGTCGCTGATGTGCTTCCAGCAGAGGTCTCGTTCCAACTCCGGCCAGTCTGTGTGTGACAGGGAGAAGGGAAGGAAATGTCAGTACCATCCCTCGCATGGCTTTTCCCCCTCCCGAGTTTTCATGCTAACTCTGCTCTTCCCTTAACCTAGGCCATTAGCTTATTTCTCCACCCCCCCACCCCGCTCCTATTCCCCACCCCTCCCCGTGGTTGGTTGCCTTCTGCGTGCAACTGGAGAAGATGGAGGGCTGGATTAACATTATAAAAGTTTTCATTTTCTTTTGAATCCCTCCTTATCTGCGGGGGATATGTCCCAAGATCCCCCAGCCAATGCCTGACACCGCGGAACTAACCGAACCCTATACAGGGTAATACGCTGCCTAACGTCCGTAAAGAAATTGGGTATTAGGCGAACACCATTTTAAACACTTAGGAAAGCTACATGGGACACTGTAGTATACCTGAAAAACTTTTTATTTGTTCGGTTGAGATTGGCGTGGCCAATGGGGAGTAAGCGGGGCAGTGGGATCTGTGTGGGGGACTGATACAGGGTTTCAGACCGCAGTTGACCACGGGGGGGAGAGCGGGGCAGTGGGATCAGTTTCAGACTGCAGTTGACCATGGGGGGAGAGCATGGCAGTGGGATCAGTTTCGGACTGCAGTTGACCATGGGGGGAGAGCGGGGCAGTGGGATCAGTTTCAGACCACAGTTGACCACGGTAATTTGAAACCACAGAAATTGTGGATAAGGGGGATCCACTGTACTTGGTCACCATATATGCTGACTTATAGGATGATCCGAAACTTTAAAATACCACCTTAAAATCAGGGACATCTTATAACTGGGTCTAAAATCGAAAACCTTGACAATGTCGCTGCCATCTCAATCGTCCAAATAAAAACCGGCTCCACATCTCCGGCGCAAGTCCATTAGTTATCAATGAAGTCTCAGTGCTCCCCCACGTGGTGGATCACCAGAAGGAGTCCTGGAACAGGCTGCCAGGGTCCTGTGGTGGGAAGCACTCGATCTCTACCCTCCCCTCCTGAAATGCTGTGCTGTCTCATCCTTCACCTCTAATCTCAGGGCAACGTGGGCAGTGTCAGTCACAAATGATCCGATAGGGGAAATAATAATTACAGCACAGAAACAGGCCAGTTCAGCCCTTCTAGTCCATGCCAAACACCTTCTCTCCCCTAGTCCCATTGACCTGCACCCAGCCCGCAATCTTCCGCACCTCTCTTGTCCGTCTATGATCTAGGAATTTTCTGGACTTGGAAGACAAACCACCACTGGGTATGGCTGTGGAGTGGAAGGAGGCCCAAAACATGAGTCATTGTCTGGGAGGCAGTTTAGAACATTGGGCATTTTAAAAGGGAGGAACATTCCGAAGGCAGTCTTTGTTCCTCTCTCTGCACAAAAGACCACTTCGAATTTTGTGCTCTCTCTCAAAGATCTTTCGGCTTCAATTTACCAAACAAACTGAATTTTGTTTATGATCTTTACATTGATTGTAATCAAAGTTTTGTGAGTCTTATGTGTTTTGTGTCTAAGATTCCTTACTGGGGGTGGTGGGGCACTAGGGTCCGAAGAGTGGAAGTGGTTGGTTGGTTGGGGGTGGGATCAAAAATTAGTCACATGGGGACTCACCGTTGAGGATCAGGGGCTGGACGCACCGTCTCTTCATCATGTCGTAGGTCATCGGCGGCAGGCAGGCGCAGTTGAAGGAGCCCTTGGTGTTGATGCACCTGGCATTGGGACAGCTTTGGATGTCCTGGCACTCGTCCACGTCTGAGGGAGCACAGAGTCATTGGGGAGGGCAATGACAACTCCAATCCGGGACCCCGGGGCTAGCATGCACACTCAATGAATGTGAAAAGCAAGTGTGTGTGTGTAAAAAAAAAAAGCAACACTGTGTCTCCGCTCCCCGCTCTTCTCCAGATCCACACCACCAGTGGCTCTGGTGACTAAATTTAAAAAAATAAATTAACATCACCTCCTCACTGACAATCCTCATCCCTCAAGATTGCGTGCTTAGCCCACTGCTCTACTCCAACGACCGTGTGGCCAGGCACAATTCAAATTCCATCTACATGTTTGGCAGGATCACAAACGGCCAAAAGGAAGCGAGCAGGAGGGAAATTGATCAGCTGGTTGAACGGTGTAACAACGACCTTGTGCTCAACGTCAGCAAAACTAAGGAGATGATTGTGGAATCGGGGAAACCTCGTTGAGGGGTCAGTGGTGGAGAGGGTATCAACATCTCTGAAGAATGATCCTGGGGCCATCTATGCCGATGCAATCGTGAAGAAGGCTCGCCTGCGGCTATATTTCGCGAGGAGATTCGGTAGGTCACCAAAAAACCTTGCAGATTTCTATGGGTGCACTGTAGAGTGCATTCTGGCTGGTTCCATCGCTGCCTGGTATGGAGGCGCCAAACCTCAGGACAAGAATAAAAAAGCAGCCTCTATCCCCCACCACCCAGGCCATCCCCTCTTCACTCTGCTACCATCGGGGAAAAGATACAGGATACTCAGCGGCACAAGGACAGCTTCTTCCCCCCGCCACCAGATTCCTGAACGGACAATGAACCAAAGATGCTGCCTTAATTTTCGTGCATTATTATTTTTATTTTTTATAGTAATGTTGTAAGATGGTTATAATATGAATGTTTGCCCTGTGATGCTGCCACAAAACACCGAATTTCACGGCTTGTTTGTGACAACAAATCCTGATTCTGATGTGTTCATGAAAATAACACGATTCCGATTTTGTCCCGATTTTATCAATCCCTTTCATAATTTTATACGTTTCTATACAGTGCCCCCTCATCGGCATAAACTCCACTGAGTATGGGCCCAGGCTCACCCCCTCATTTCTGGAATCAATCTGGTGAACCTTCTCTGCCCTGCCACCAATCCCAGTAAATTCCTTTCTAAAATGCAGAGGCCAGAACCCCAAATGTTCACAGGGAGTTTCGGTTCCTCAACTGCCAGGGGTTTGCACACTGTCTGCTCTGGCCGCCCAGATGTGTGCAGGGATTTGCACATCGACCCGACTGTTGACGGAGGTTAATTCCTCCATGGCCCCCTTGGTCCTCAGCTCCCTCTGTGATTCCCTCGTCCCCTCCTCCCTCCCCACTAATCGTCCCCTTGGCACCTACCCCTGTGATGTTTCAAAACGTACCGGGGGTTGTGGGTTGATGGGGTGTAAATTGGGCCTCACCACCATTCGGGGCCCCCAACAGTCCTGCCAAGTGAAGCACGTGAATCTGCTTCCTCCGGTGCTCCCAGAGCTCAGGCAGCCGACTGTTTGGACTGGACTCTGTGGGGGCTGCAAAAGCGCTGGAGGCAAATATACGGACACTCGATGACTCGGGGGGGGGGGGAGGGTGGTCTTTCTTTTGCTTCTCTCTCTCTGAATGTGAGGCGGTCAGGCAATTCCTGCCAGTGGCGAATCTGTCCGCCTTGCAGCAGGCAAAAAGAAATTTAATGTAATACAACACTGTTTTATTACTATGATAAATAATTGAATCTTGTGGTCTCCTCTATATTGGACGCCAACCGGGAGATCGCTTTGCTGAATACCTCGGCTCTGTCCGCCGCAATGGCGTGGATCTCCCATTTCAATTCCCTGTCCCATTCCTTTGCCGACAGGTCTCGTGCACTGCCAGACTGAGACCATTGTCCGGCTGGGCACCCTCCAACCAGATGGCATTAACATCGATTTCTCTGGCTCTCATTAAACCAGTGGTTCTCGCCCTTTATCCTCGTCCCCTATGGATGCTGCTGGACCGGCTGACTTCCTCTAGCATTTCGGTGTGTTTTTAATGCAAACACAATCCCACCCCCTCCCCCCACCAAAGGCCCATGGGGGTAAAGGATTGAAGTTTGTCCTCACCCAGACACTGCAGCAGCGACCCGTCATAGTAATAGCCTTGCTTGCAGTAACACTCAAAGCCGGGCTGGGTGTTCATGCAGAATCCCTCCTTGCAGATCTCTTGCCCGAACAGGGTGCATTCATCGATGTCTGGAATGGGGGTAGGGGTAGGGGAGTGAACATGGAAGAAAGGAACTCTGTTATCTCCTGTGGGCAGGAACACTGGCTTTCCCGAGGAGGTGGTGAAAGTCCCGAGAGCAAGAGCAAAATGGCACGCAGCCACTGATGTAGACCTGGGAGAGCAGAGAGCGGAGACATTGCACTGCTCCATGGGGTCCAATCACCTGGTCTTGATGCCAGCGGCTCCACGCAGGCTTTGAATGGTGAGTTGAGTGTGTTTTTATTTAAAAATCCCGTTTGTGCCCAAGTTGGTGGTGGTGGTGTCAGAGGGGGAGCAGCAGCCCGATGCAGGGCACCGGAAATGGGGAGAGCACTCCACATTGAGGAGAAGCAGAGGAGGGGACCCCACAGCATGGCGACCACGGCAGCGGGCCAGCGAGGGGCTCGGTGACTGAAAGACCCACGCGGGCGGCCTGCAGCTGGGGGGAATTGAATGGGTTTCAGGCTGATGGAGACTGGGTACTCCTTGGCTCACCCCCTCTTTTCCGGAATCAATCTGGTGAACTTGCCGCCAAAGCCAGTAAATCCTTCCTAAAGTGCGGAGCCCAGAAGCCCAGACGTTCACAGGGACTTTGGTTCCTCATCTGCCCAGGTGTTTTTACACCATCTGCTCCGGCTCCCAGATGTGTGCATCGAGCAAATGTTGATGTAGGTTGATGCAAACATGCCTCCGTGACTCCCTTTGTCCTCCAATCCTTCATCCGCTCCTCCCTCCCCACCACCACCTGCCTGAAGGCCGATGGAGACCAGCTTATGGGAGCTAGGTATCAGAGCTGGGATTCAAGAGGGTGCTGAAGCAGGAAGGACTGCCGAAGTTGCCTCGGGTGCTGGAAGCTTCCTGAGCCTATTGGAGGTTCAGATGTGGAGCAGGGGGTTGTGGGAGGGTGTGAATCCACGGACACGGTGTCTCTGAGGGACTCGCTCTTGCTGTTTCATTTCCTCTTGCACTGGAAGAGGCACCAGGCGATGCTACTCTGTCTTATGGCAGGCAGAAGGCGACTTTGTGTAATATTACACGTTCTGCACTATTATGTGACAGTAAAGGAATCTTGAAAGGGTTGGAACATTGGGCTCAGTTTTAGCATCACTGCACAAAGGCCTTGGAGCTGGAAATGAATGGGTGGGTAAACATCCCGCTTTCCACATTCCCCCAGTCGATTATAACCCACAGACATTCTGCCCCAGTTTAATATAGCAGTGTGATTAAACACATTTTTGGAGGGAGGGGTGGAATTAGAAGAAATCAGGAACATTTGGCAACCCCCCCCCCCCCAAAAAAGCAGGTAGGTGAAAAACTGTGGTGTATTGCAGTTCTGTAAATTTGCTGATGGCTCCACGGTCGTCAGCAGAATCACAGACGACAATGAGGAAGCATGCAGGAGGGAGATCGATTGGCTCATTGAACAGTGTCACAACGACCTTGTGCTCAACATCAGCAAAACCACTGTGGACCTCAGGAGGGAGTCAGGGGGGCACGACCCAGTCTTCATCAAGGGCTCAGTAGTGGAGAGGGTCAAATTCCTGGGGGGGGGACAACATATCCGAGGATCTGTCCTGAAGCGATCACGAAGGCTCGTCAGCGGCTGGACTTTGTCAGGAGATTCAGGAGATTCAAGACATCACTGAAGACCCTCGGAAACTTCTACAGGTGATACCATAGAGAGCATTCTAGCTGGTTGCATCACTGCCTGGTATGGAGGCACTAACTCTCAGGACAAGAATAAACTCCAGAGGGTCGTTAACTCGGCCTGTGACTTCACAGGCACCAGCCTTCACTCCATCGAGGACAGTGACATGAAGTGACATTAAGAAAGCAGCCCCGGAGGAATCACATGATGGAGTAGTGGCCGGTAGGGGAATTCCAGCCCTCTCAAGAAAAGTAAAAGAAAGGTAGAGAAAAAACAAAGTCACTAACACAGAAACCATAACAAAGTGAAAGTGAAAGTGTGGAGAAAATGGCAGCAAAGAAAGAAAAACCAAAAACAATGGGAAGAAAAGAAGAAGGAAGGATATCGGAGGAGGAAGGTGAAGGCCTTACCGGTACGAGGAGGCCCGCCGTGGAGAGAGAAGCCCGCTCCCTGAGGTCAGTGGAAACCCCGAACTCAGGACTACTAAGATGGCTCACGGAGCCAAACAAAAGTGCGCGATGCACAAGACAAAAACAACACCGTCAGGAGGGGGGACCAGCTGAGGAGTAAATCTCCACAGCCGAAACAGAGAAGTATAACACGACAGCAAGACTCTCAAGAGGAAAACATAGAAAATAATGGGAACAAGAAGGAAGAGAATAAAAATAGGAAATCAAAGAAACAACAGATGACCAACCCAGAGGAAGAAGACCAACAACAAGAAACTTTTAATAAAAATAAGAAGACCAAAAATACCCAACAAAATAAAACAAATAACCCAACAAGAAAACCAGAAGAGACAGAGATAAAGGACACAGATCCTGGATTGGACTCAGAAGAAGAGGAGGGAGAACACAGAGAAATGGGAGATGAAGGGAAGGGCAAGTACATGGATATTTTTTTTTAAAGAATATATGGAATCAGTAAAAGAATGGCAGTCACAAGAATTCAGTGAAATAAAAAGAAGAATAAAAAGTACAGAAGAAAAAATGAATAGATTAGAGATGATCATGACAGATATAGGAAAAAGAGTAGACAAGGTGAAGAACGAGAAACAGCCATAGAAATGGAGGTAGAGGACTTAAAAAAGAAATTAGAAGAATCTGATAAAAAAGTTAAAGAAACACAGGAGCTGTTAGCTCAGAAGATAGATATAATGGAAAATTATAATAGAAGAAATAATATAAAGATAGTGGGCCTTAAGGAAGATGAAGAAGGCAAAAATATGAAAGAATTTATAAAAGAATGGATCCCCAAGGTCCTAGGAAGACCAGAATTACAGGAAGAAATGGAAATAGAAAGGGCACACAGAACATTAGCCCCTAAACCACAACCACAACAAAAAACAAGATCCATTCTAGTAAAATTCCTAAGATATACAACAAGAGAAAATATATTGGAGAAGGCAATGAAAAAAATAAGAGAAGACAAAAAAAACACTGGAATACAAGGGTCAAGAAATTTTTTTCTATCCAGATATAAGTTTTGAACTCCTGAAGAAGAGGAAGGAGTTCAATGCAGCAAAAACGACTCTATGGAAAAAAGGATATAAATTTATGCTAAAGTATCCAGCGGTACTTAAAATAGTTATTCCAGGGCAGCAAAACAGACTATTCTCGGATCCGGAAAAAGCACGAAAATTTGCAGAACAACTACAAAAGAGACAGAGAGATGAAGAGATGTAACAAGAACAAAAATGACAACAAACTATATATATCTAAATATATCTATCTATCTATCTATATATATATATCTATATATATAGATATATATATATAAATATATGTATATAGAGATATATATATATATATATATATATATATACTCTATTTTTTTTATATATATATACAAGTAAGAATTAAGAAGGGAAAGAAAGGGAAGAAAGGAAGTAAGGAGGGAATTGAGAGTGACCTTTGTTATATATGAAGATTAAAATCTTTTCTGGGGAGGCTGGGTGGGGAAGAATAACAGTCACTGCGAAATCAGTTGACGCTTGTGAGCGGATTCGCAAATCCAAATGGAGAGGGGAGATGTGGTTGCCCGACAAGGGACAAAGGGCAACTCAGAAAGGGGAAGGACTATTGGGGTTAAAGGAATTTTAGATATGAGAATAGTGGAAATATTTTATGTTTTAGAAATGTTGTCTTATAATGTGTTCAAAAAAAGAAAGAAGAAATGGATAAGAAGGGAAGGCGGTGATGAGGAAACGGAAAGGAAATATAAACAAAGTATGAAATGACTATGTTGAACTATATGACTTTAAATATTAATGGAATACATAACCAAATCAAAAGGAAGAAACTGTTAAATTTACTGAAAAAGAAAAAATTGATATAGCATTTGTACAAGAAACACATCTAACTGAAGTGGAACACAAGAAATTAAAGAGAGATTGGATAGGACATGTAACAGCAGCATCATATAATTCAAAAGCCAGAGGAGTAGCTATATTAATCAATAAAAATGTACCAATCAAAATAGAAGAGGAAATAATAGATCCAGCAGGGAGATATGTAATGATAAAATGTCAGATATATTCAGAATTTTGGAATTTACTTAATGTATACTCACCTAATGAAGAAGATCAAAAATTTATGCAAGATATCTTTTTGAAGATAGCAGATACGCAAGGGAACATAATAATAGGAGGGGATTTTAACCTTAATTTGGACTCAAACATGGATAAAACTGGAAAAAAAACTAACAGAAAGAACAAAGTAACCAAATTTATAATTAAATCGATGCAAGAAATGCAACTTTTGGATATATGGAGAAAACAACACCCTAAGGAAAAGGAATATTCATATTATTTGGGTAGACATAAAACATACTCAAGGATAGACCTATTCCTGTTATCAGCCCACATTCAAGGGAGAGTTAGGAAAATGGAATATAAAGCTAGACTATTATCGGATCACTCACCCCTGTTATTGGCAATAGATCTAGAGGACATCCCACCAAGAATGTATAGATGGAGATTAAACTCCATGCTATTTAAAAGACAGGATTTTAGAGAATTCATTGAACGACAAATTAAAATGTACTTTGAAATAAATATGGAATCAGTGAAAGATAAGTTTATACTATGGGATGCAATGAAAGCGTTCATCAGAGGGCAAATAATAAGTTATGTAACTAAGATGAAGAAGGACTACAATCGGGAAACAGACAGTTGGAAAGAGAAATAACAAATACAGAAAAAGAATTAGCAATAAAGGAAGATACAACTAAAAGAAGAGAATTGGCAGACAAAAAAATAAAATATGAAAGACTACAAATATATAAGGTGGAGAAGAACATAATGAAGACAAAACAGAAATATTATGAGCTAGGAGAAAAAATGCACAAAATTCTAGAATGGTATTGGCATTAAGGAAAAAGGACAAACAAATTACATATAATCCAACAGAGATCAATGAAAACTTCAGGGAATTCTACGAACAACTATATCAAACTGAAAATGAAGGGAAAGAAGACAAAATAGATGAATTTCTAACTGAAATTGAACTACCGAAATTACAAACAGAGGAGCAAAATAAATTAATAAAACCATTTGAAATAGAAGAATTACAGGAGATATTAAAAAAACTACCGAACAATAAAACACCAGGAGAGGATGGATTCCCAATAGAGTTCTATAAAACATTTAAAGACTTATTAATTCTTCCCCTCCTGGAAGTAATCAACCAGACTGATAAAACACAAAACATACCAGATTCATGCAAAACAGCAATAATTACAGTAATACCAAAGACAGGGAAAGATCCACTAGCACCAGCATCATATAGACCAATATCTCTACTTAACACAGATTATAAGATAATAGCTAAACTATTAGCAAACAGATTGGCCGACTATGTACCAAAAATAGTAAATCTAGACCAAACTGTATTTATTAAAAAAAGACGAACAACGGACAATATTTATAAATTTATTAACTTAATTTCGTGCAGTAGAAGGAAATAAAACTCCAACAGTAGCGGTTGCTTTAGACGCAGAGAAGGCCTTTGACAGAGTAGAATGGAATTATTTATTCAGAGTACTACAAAAATCCAACCTACCAGAGAAATATATTAATTGGATTATATAAGGGGCCATTGGTGAAAGTGACAGTAAATGGATATATATCAAAACAATTTAACTTAAGCAGATCAACAAGGCAGGGATGTCCACTATCTCCCTCACTGTTCGCATTAGCTATAGAACCACTATCAGAACTGATAAGAACAGAAAATAAAATGAAGGATAAAAATAAAAGAGAAGGAATATAAAATCAGTCTATTTGCAGATGACGTTATAATATACTTAACAGTACCAGAAATATCAATAAAAGAATTACATAGGAAATTGAAGGAATATGGAGAAGTATTGGGGTACAAGATCAATGCAAATAAAAGTGAAGCAATGCCAATGAATAATGCGGATTTCACAAAGTTTAAGAAAGAATCACCATTTAGATGGCAAACACAAGCAATGCGATACCTAGGTATACAACTAAATAAAAATCTCGGCCATCTATATAAACTAAATTATCATCCATTAATGAAAAAATTACAAGACGACTTAGAGCATTGGAAAGACTTACCACTAACACTGATAGGAAGGTTAAACTGTATTAAAATGAACATTTTCCCAATACCTATTTCAGTCATTACCAATTCACCTAACAGAGAAATTCTTCAAGGAGTTAAAGAAAATAATAAGGAAATACTTATGGAAAGGGGGGAAACCGAGGATAGTACTAGATAAATTAACAGAATGGTACAAACAAGGAGGCTTACAACTACCAAACTTTAAGAATTATTATAGAGCCGCACAATTAAGATACCTATCAGATTTTTATCAAACAAGGGAAAAACCAGATTGGACCAGATTAGAACTAGATAAAATAGGGGAAAATATACCTGAACATATACTATATAAATGGGATGAAAAATTGGTGCAATATAGGAATTCACCGGTATTGCATCATCTGCTCAACATTTGGAAGAAGATTCATGTAGAAAGGAATAAGACAAATTACCAACTACCAAAACTAATATTGACGCAAAATCAACTAATCCCTTTCACAATAGATAACCTTTCCTTCAGAGAATGGGAGAGAAAAGGGATCAAAAGAATAGAAAATTGTTTTTCGGGAAATAAATTATTATCCTTTGAACAAATGAAGGATAAATATAATATAACTCACGATACAATGTTTGCATACCACCAACTGAAAACCTACTTGAAGGACAAATTGGGAAAGTCTGAGGTTACCAGAAGGAAGCAATTTTGAAATTGTGATTACAGACACAATGATAATTAAAAAATTTGTAACAAACATGTACATCAAACTGCAAGAAAAGGAGAACGAGGAAACAAACGGTAAACCTAAACAAAAATGGGAACAAGATCTAAACATAAAGATAAAGAATGAAACATGGGAAAAGCTATGATCCGGAACTATCAGAAATACAATAAACACGAGGTTACGCATGATACAATATAACTGGATGCACAGGCTATACACAACACACCTCAAAAGTTAAAAAAATGGGACCCAACAGTATCAGACAGATGTTTTCGCTGTAAAAATGAAACGGGAACAACAATTCATGCAATTTGGACGTGTGAGAAAGTGAAAAAATTTTGGGAAGATGTAAACCAGATATTAAATAAAATCACAAAAAGCAATATACCAAAAAACCCAGAGATCTTCCTCCTAAGTAACATAAAAAACAAAGAATTTGGACTCGATTTGGATGGAGCACAAAAAAGATTTGTTATGATAGCCCTAGCTGTAGCCAAAAAATGTATTATGTCAACCTGGAAATTAGAAGACAACTTGAGAATACAACAATGGTACATGGAAATGAATAAATGTATTCCATTGGAAAAAATAACATATAATTTAAGAAATAACATTACAATATTTGAACAAATATGGGAGCCATACATGAAATACAATAGAGAAATCCTACCATGGACTTCCTACCATGAATTTTACCTCAGTAAAATTTCTTGTTTATTTTTATTAAGTAACAACATTGTTTAACGGGTTTAATGTATCTTATAGATTGAACTTCAAATAAATGGGAAAAGGGGTGAGGGAGGAAGGGAAGGGAGGGGGGGAAAAGGGGGAGAAAATGACACTGTACATATTCAAGAGAAAAAATGTCTGTATGTATCTTGGTCAATATGGTTTATAGTGTGAAAAATAAAAAAATTTAAAAAAAGGAAAGCAGCCCCTATCCTCAAAGATCCCACCACCCAGGCCATGCCCTCTTCATTCTGCCATCATCGGGAAGGAGGTACAGGAGCCTGAAGATGAGCACTCAGCAGCACGAGGACAGCTTATTCCCCACTGCACCAGATTTCCTGAATGAACAATGAACCACAGACAGTGGTGGATTAACTACCACCCAGGCCCCTAGGCTGATATTTAGAAAGGCCCTCCTACCCTACCCTTTAGAATAAAGGAACATTAAGTTATGTTAAATAACATATCAGGGTCACCAAAGTGGATCCTGGGGGTCGATGGGACTATCTAATGGTTTGAAAAATGCCAGGCAGTCTCAAGGGAGTCGATTGAACTTTTGGGGTCGAAAGAATTGTAGAACCTATGTCCCCGCTCCTGCCTGGGATGCCGAGGTCCCCACTCCTGTCCAGAGCCCAAGGACCCTGCTCCTGCCCGACACCCTGATTTCAACTCCTGCCCAGAGCCTGAGGACTTTGCTGCTGCCCAGACCCCAAGGACCCTACTCCTGCCTGAGCCCCTGAGGTTCCCGCTCCTGCCCAGTTCCCCACTCCTGCCCTGGATCCCGCTCCTCCCCAGAGCCTGAGGACCCTGCTCCTGCCAGGAGCCCAAAGTCCCCCCCCTACTGGGAACCCGAGATCCCCGCTCCTGGCAGGTCCCCCTCCCTTCCAGCCCCTTAGTCTTGACCCTACTCAGCCGAATGGTGAATCAGCTGCTGACCACGACACTGCCCCTCTTTTACTATTCTTACACATTTTGTAAGGTGGTTAAGAGAAACGTTTGTACTGTGCAAAACAACAAATTTCATGTCCATGACAATAAATTCTGATTCTGCTTTTTGGGTTTCTCTGTTGTGTTTTGTAGATGGTTTGAGGGTGTGGCAAGATGGGTAAGATTTGGATATTCAGTGCCCGAATGCTCCAAAGACAACATGGAGTGAGCCAGGCTGAATGCGCTCACTTACCTCTGTAAGTTGGCAAGCCAATGCCGAACAGGTTGTCATTGCTGACCAAGTAGCCCTTCCCATCAGGGCACAGAGAGTGAAACTCAGCTGCAACAAGAGAAGAGGAATGTAAGGACATTCGACACTGATGGATGACCTCGGTTTGACCCCATGTGCAATGCTGCATTTGGTTCTGGCCCCAACGCACCAGTGGTGGCGTGAAGAAAGCCCGTCGGCGCCTCGACCTCCTCCTCAGGAGTTTGTGGAGGTTCAGTATGACACCAGACACCCGGACAAACTTCTATAGAGGTGCGGTGGAAGGTGGGCTGACCGACCAATACCCCTCAGAAGGTAGCAGACACACCCCAGGACATTGTGGGCAAAGCCCTCCCCACCACTGAGAACATCAACAGGGAACACTGCTGTCGGAGAGTATCAAGGATCCGCACCTCCCAGCTCTGCTCTCTCTGCTGCTGTCGGTGCCACAAGACTCGCACCACCATGTTCAGGAACAGCTATTGCCCCTCCACCATCAGACTCCTCAACCACAAATTCAATGAGGGACCTCTAGACTTGTGTACTTTACTGATTTTGTTCTCTCTGTGTTACACAGTCAGTTTGTTTACATTCGTTACCTGTATCCAGCTCTTTGTTTGTTTACATGTTTACGCTGTGTACATTTTAATTTTTGCACTACCAATTAGCGGTAATTCTGCTGTGCCCACAGGGAAAAGGAATCTCAGGGTTGTATGTGATGTCTGAAATCTCAAGACAGGAAGGATGTGGTTGGTATGGAGAGGGTGCAGAGGAGATTTACAATCAATCAGAGAGCATGACCATTGACCTGCACCCAGCCACCACGTTACTAACGCGCCAGCGACCTGGGTTCAAATCCAATGCTGTCTGTAAGGAGTTTGTACGTTCTCCCCACATCTGCATGTGTTCCCTCTGGTTTACACTAGATGCTGCTGTAAAACACCAAATTTTGTGACTAGTTCACGTCATTAAATTCTGATTCTGAATTTTAAGAAAAATTTGGACAGGTACATGGATAGGAGGGGAATGGAGGGTGTGGATAGGGTGCAGTTCAGTGGGATTAGGCCAGTAATGTTTAGGGATGGTCCAGAAGGGCTGAAGTGCCTGTTTCTGTGCTGTGGTGTTCCATGGTCATTTCCAAGCCGGTCACTACCCCACCGACTACCCGATGGGGCACCCCTTACCTGTACTGTGCACGGGGCAGGGGTAGATCTCGCAGAGGTCACCCCAACCCGCCCCCAGTGAGCAGCAGCACTCTTCCTTGGTGATGTTGGTGGCCAGGACGCTGTCGCAGAATATCGGGTCGTCGAGGCTGAGGTAGCATTCCTTCTTTCCTTCCGGTTTCTCGGGTTCTGGGGGGAGGGGTGCGGGTGTGGAGGGAAAAAAAGGAGAAATAAAATGCTGGGGCACAAGGAGGGAGGCCATTCAGCCTGTCCCACCCTTCCGTCATGAGCTGATCCATTCTCCCACCACCCTTCTTTATACATATGCGATTCCTCCTCTAGTTAACTGCCGTTAATGCTCCCCAATGTCCTTGCTCTCATGGCCGCCTTTGTGGCAACAAGTCAGGGCAACAACGCAGACTCATGACCTTCTGGGGCTGAAAAAATGTTCCTGCGCCTCTGTTTAAAATGGACACCCTTTTGACCTGAAAGTTCTGCCCTCTTGTCCTAGACTCCCTGACCGTGGGGAACCATCCTAGCCACGACAACTCCGTCCAGATTGATCACCATTTAAAATGTATTTATGAGGTTCCGACACCCACCCCCACCCCCCCCCCATCCCTCCAATGTGTATCATCCAAGAGCTGACTATCATCCGTCATAACCTAACCCTTTCATTCCTGGCCTCGTTCTAGTAAATCTGAGAGAAATACTCTCCAATGCCAGCACGCCTGTTCTCAGATAAACCCCTCATTACTGTACACCGCACTCCAACAGAGGTCTCACCAGTGCTTTCTCGAGCTCAACACTGCATCCCTGCTATTCCTCTAGCAATGACTTTCTTTTACAATTAATTTAGACATGTAGCCTGGTAACAGATCCACGAGTCTGCTCCGCCCTGCAGACACGGGGAGAGTGTCCAAACTCCTCGCAGGCAGCGGGGGAATTTGAATCCCGCTCCCGATCACTGGCGCCGTAAAGGCGTTGCGCCAACACTGCATTCCACAACTTGACCTTCAGGGGACCCTGCACGAGGAGTCCCAGGTCCCTTTTCTCCCCATCCAAATAATGGTCCTTCGACCAAAGTGCATGGCTGGACACTTTCCAACATGGTCTTTCGTCTGCCACCTGTTTGCCCGTTGTCCTCTCTATCCGAGTCCCTCTGCCACCTTTCTGTATCCTCAGCACCATCAGCCCCCACCCCCCCCCCCCGACCCACCACCGATTTTGGTATCACCTGTGAAGCCTTCTATTTCCATCAGGGTGGAGTGGTTGGCATGGCGGTTAGCGCAATGCCTTTCCAGCGCCAGCGACCAGGACCCGGGTTAGAATCCAGCGCTGACTGAAAGGACTTTGCACGGTCTCCCACCCGTCTGCGTGGGCTTTCCTCTGGGGATTCTGGTTTCCTCCCAACCCTTTGAAATGTTCCGGGGCAGGGGATTTTAGGTTGATTGGACAGCACAGGTTCGTGGGCCGAAAGGGCCTGTTATTGTGCTGGATGTCTAAAACATTTATAATCCAAATCATTTATGTACAGGTACTCCCCGACTCATGGCTGTAATTCGGACATATGTCGGAATTGCGTACATTGGTTTAAAAAAAAGTAAAGAAAAAATCTAAAATTTATGTTGTATTTGACAAACTATAACAGGATTCAGGCATGGAAGAGCCAAAATGTATGTACTTACCTTCTTAGTCAACGTCCTGGGGTCCGTAGGCTGGGCGCCAACATCTTGATTCCTGCGCACACGCGCGAGTCTTTGGTTGGCACATGTGCACTGGGTTTACGTTTTGGAGTACGGTTGGCACATGCACGAGAGTTAAGTGCCATAACGATGTTGAACTCACACCCTTGACTCTCACGCTCACGCCAAGCTTCAGTTGGCGCAGGCGCACAGGAATCAAGATGGCTGCGCCCGGCCTATGAAATGCGTTGACTCTGATACTACCTACCTTGGTGGGTAAGTACCAGGATGAAAATGACTCCTTATCCCGCGTTGGTTGCATTGAAACAGATAAGTGAAAAGGCGGTTAATTCCCGTCTTTTAATGGCTATGTAAAAGTGGTACAGAGTTCGCCCCGGTCTGCAGCATCTTGCGTTTTCCAGTGTCACCAGCCCAGACAGAACTCACCGAATGGGTGTCTGGCAGGAGTTCGCCCAGCCGTGGTGGCCCTTCCCTTGCTCTTCCCCGCCACTCCCCCCCACCCCACCCCACCCCACCTCCTGACCTACCTTCGCAGCTGGTGCCATCTGACGACAGAAAAAAGCCGGTGTCACAGACGCAGGAGTACGAACCCTCCGTGTTCTGGCAGAAGCCGTTGGGTCCGCACAGGGAGCGGTTCAAGGCACACTCATTGATGTCTGAGGTGGGACAAAGATGGGTTGGCTGAAGCAGCAAAACGAAGAAGCAGGTGGGGGGGGGGGAGCGGAAGGAGAGAATGTGGTCAAGTGGGAGGAGATGGATGGGGCAGGAGGGGCAAATGGTCCAGTTTTGTGAATGCAGTGCCATCTATTGGAATGATACAAAAACAACTTCTTCCTCTTTAAATCATCAGAGATCTGGACCCCCCAGCACACGCTCTGTTCTCGCTGCTGCCGCCATCAGGAAAGAGGTCGAGGGGCCACATGACTCACACCAGCAGGTTCAGGAACAGCTGCTACCCTTCACCGTCAGACTCCTCAACCTCAAACTCAATCAGGAAAGAGGTCGAGGGGCCACATGACTCACACCAGCAGGTTCAGGAACAGCTGCTACCCTTCACCGTCAGACTCCTCAACCTCAAACTCAATCAGGAAAGAGGTCGAGGGGCCACATGACTCACACCAGCAGGTTCAGGAACAACTGCTGCCCTTCACTGTCAGAGTCCTCAACCACAAACTCAATCAGGAAAGAGGTCGAGGGGCCACATGACTCACACCAGCAGGTTCAGGAACAGCTGCTGCCCTTCATCATCAGACTCCTCAACCACAAACTCAATCAGGAAAGAGGTCGAGGGGCCACATGACTCACACCAGCAGGTTCAGGAACAGCTGCTGCCCTTCACCATCAGACTCCTCAACCACAAACTCAATCAGGGACTCTGACTTGTGGACTTTATGGATTTTCTATCTATGGATTGCACAGTCAGTTTGTTTACATTTCTGTATTTATTTACGTGTGTTCTGGTGGACAGTTTTTCTTTTGCACTGCCAATAAGGGGTAATTCTGCCTGGCCCGCAAGAAAAAAGAATCTCAGTTTTGTACGTGATGTCGTGTATGTGAACTTTGAGATGTGAGGTGTGTCGATGCAATTGTGGGCAAGGAGGGAGCTTTGGAAGAACGCATTCATTCCAGAAGACGGTCATTCTCGCCCCAGGCCCGATGGACCATATGGCACCAACGGATGGAGGGGCAGGTGCAGAGTGCCATGGACACTCTCCCCAACGTTTAAATATTTAAACGTAGATAGACAGCACAGTGACGGGTCCATCCAACCCACAGGCCCAATCAACCTTCAATCCCCATTCTATCTCTGAAGGGTGAGAGTGCAGGGTGTATCAGTCTTCAAATGAAAGGTAAGGGGGTGTGGGTGTTACAGTGAGTGAGGTGTTGGAGTTATAGTGAGGGGGGTGTCGGAGTTACAGTGAAGGGGTGTCAGGATTACAGTGAGGGGGGTATTGGGGTTACAATGAGGGGGTGTTGGATTTATAGTGAGGGGTTTGGGAGGTGTCAGGGTTACAGAGAGGGGCGTGTGGATGCGAAGGTCCTCGGATCAGTTGTTCTACATGGACCTGTTAATCTCTCTGCCCCCCCCAGAAGTTACCTTTACACTTGGTGCCATCCACGAGCTGGTATCCTGGCGGACAGCGGCATGTGTAGGATCCAGGTGTGTTCACGCACTCACCGTTCGGACATACGTGAGCAAGCTCCTGGCACTCGTTCATGTCTGTGTGAGGACAATGATCATCACGGTGAGCAGATCTGAGACACACAGCTCTCTCCTCACTCACTGTGTCCCGACCTATCCTCAGGCTGGACAGCAACAAAGCTTCAACAGCAGGTGGGAATTGGGTTCCAGCATACATCTGTTCATCAGGCACACAACACTCTCCCCCACAGATAGTCTCCCCCTCGGACACTCCCCACATGGACGGTCTCGCCCAGGGACATTCCCCACAGACACTCTTCCACACAGACGGTCTCGCCCATGGACATTCTCCCCACGGACACTCTCCCCACGGATGGTCTCCCCCATGGACACTCCCCACATGGACGGTCTCACCCAGGGACACTCCCCACGGACACTCTTCCACACAGACGGTCTCGCCCATGGACATTCTCCCCCACAGACACTCTCCCCACGGATGGTCTCGCCTATGGACACCTCTCCCCCACGGACACTCTGCCCACGGATGGTCACACACATGGACACTCCCCAAATGGACGGTCTCGCCAAGGGACACTCCCCACAGACACTCTTCCACACAGACGGTCTCGCCCATGGACATTCTCCCCCACAGACACTCTCCCCATGGATGGTCTCCCCCATGGACACTCTTCCCATGGATGGTCACACACATGGACACTCTACCACACAGATTGTCTCACCCACGGACACTCTACCACACAGATGGTCTCACGCACGGACACTTCCCACGGACACTCTCCCCACGGACAGTCTCGTGCATGGATACTCCCCCCACAGACACTCTCCCCACAGATAGTCTCACATAGTCACTCCCCATGGTCACTCTCCCACACAGACGGTCTCGCCCATGGACAATCCCCACGGAAACTCTCCCACACAAACAGTCTCCCCCTGGACACTCACACCCCATGGACTCTGTCCCCCACGGACACTCTCCCTCATGGACACTCTCCTTCACGGACATTCTCCCCATGGACTCTGTCCCCCATGGACACTCTCCTTCATGGACACTCTCCTCATGGGCTCTGTTCCCAACGGACACTCTCCCCACGGACACTCTCCCCACAGACGCTCTTCCCACGGACGCTCTCCCCACGGACACTCTCCCTACGGACACTCTCCCCACCCTGGACACTCTCCCCACAGATACTCTCCTCACCACGGACATTATCCCCACCACGGACACTCCCACTACGGACACTCCCACTACGGACACTCCCACTACGGACACTCCCACTACGGACGCTCTCCCCACGGACGCTCTCCCCACAGACAATCTTCCCACGGACACTCTCCCCACCCTGGACACTCTCCCCACCCTGGACACTCTCCCCACCCTGGACACTCTCCCCATGGATACTTTCCCCACCATGGACACTCACGCCACGGACACACTCCCCACAGATACTCTCCTCACCACGGACATTATTCCCACCACGGACATTATACCCACCACGGACAGTCTCCCCACGGACACTCTCCCCACCATGGACATTATTCCCACCACGGACATTTTACCCACCACGGACACTCTCCCCCACGGACACTCTCCCCCACGGACACTCTCCCCACAGACATTCTCCCCACTATGGACACTCTCTCCCCCATGATATTCTCCCGAATGACACTCTCCTCCACGATGTTCTTCCTGCAGACGCTCTCCACCCCCAAGGATGCCTTCCCCCCCCCAGATATTCTTCCCTGCGACACTTTCCCCGCAGACACTCACCCCCGAAAATCAAGAGTGTCAGTATTGTCCCCTGGTGATTTAAGTCCTACCCTTTCTCTTGGTCGTGACAGGGCAGCACAGTTGATGTAGCGGTCAGCGCAACGCCTTTACAGTGCCAGCGATCAGGACTGGACCAGGCTATGAATCCCACGCTGTCTGTAAGGAATTTGTACGTTCTCCCCGTATCTGCGTGAGTTTTCTCCGGGGGCTCTGGTTTCTTCCCACCATTCAAAATGTACTGGGGGTGTAGGTTAATGGGGTGTAAATTGGGCAGCAAGGACTCGTGGGCCGAATGTCTAAATTAATTCTCCTTTTCCCGTCTCCCTCCCCGGGAGGACATCCGTGCTTGTCTGGACTGGGAGCATCACCTTCACAAGCAGTTTGCTGGCCGGTTAAGCGATATCCGGGGTGACAGCGACACTGGAAGGAACCTTCTGTGTTCAAGCAACGGCCATTGGCACAGAGTCGCCTCTCGCTGCATTCATTGATATCTGAAGGAGGAGTGAAGCATAGGGCAAATCAGAACAGGGCAGCCCTTGGGCCGAGTCACATCATGGATGGTCACTGTGAACCTCACGTACCTTGGCAGCCTTTCTTGTCAGGCAAGGGTTTAAAGCCCTTGTTACAGGTGCAGCTGTATGATCCCTTTGTGTTATGGCACTTCCCGTTCAAACAGAAGGATCTGTCCAGACACTCATCAATATCTGAGGAGGAAGCGAGCAAGGCAGACATTACATTACATTGATCACACGGACAGCAGAGAGATAATGGCATCTAATCTGGGCCTGGGAGTGTGTGATGGGACAGTGCAGAGGGAGCTTCACTCTGTGTCTGACACCGTGAGTGTGTGATGGGATGGTGCGGAGGGAGCTTCACTCTGTGTCTGTCCTGCGATTGTACAACAGGAGGAGAAGTTTCTTCAGCCAGTTGAATCTGTGGAGTTCATTGACACAGTTCGTTGTGGAGGTCAACTCATTGCATGTAGTTAAAGCAGAGGTTGATGGTCCTTCATCAGTAAGGGTGCCAAAGGATATGGGGGGATGGCAGGAGAATGGTGTTGGGAGGGATGATTCGAATGGTGCAGCAGATCTGATGTGCCAAATGGTCTAATTCTGCTGCTCAGTCTTTTTTATTTATTTATTTTTTTAAATCTTTTATTTTTCACACCATAAATCACATTAGCCATGATACACAATTTTTCCTTTTCACACATATACAGTGATATTTTCTCCCCCCCCCTCCTCCCTCCTCCCAACCCCCCCCCACCCCCCCCCATCCATTTAAGGTATACAATCTAGGATACATTAAACCAGTCAGACAATGTTGTCACTCAACAAAAATACACCAGAAATTCTACTGAGTCCATTCTTTTCTTTCTTTCTCCTTCCATCAACTTAGGTAATGATTGTCCCCGGTAGGTTTTCGCTATTGTATTTAATGTAAGGCTCCCATATTTGTTCGAATATTTCAATATTATTTCTTAAACTATATGTTATTTTTTCTAATGGAATACATTTATTCATTTCTATATACCATTGTTGTATTTTCAAATTATCTTCCAATTTCCAGGTTGACATAATACATTTCTTTGCTACGGCTAGAGCTATCTTAACAAATCTTTTTTGTGCATCCTCCAAATCAATTCCAAATTCTTTGTTTTTTATGTTACTTAGGAGAAAGATCTCTGGATTCTTTGGTATATTGTTTTCTGTTATTTTATTTAATATCTGATTGAGATCATCCCAAAATTTTTCTACTTTCTCACATGTCCAGATTGCATGAATTGTTGTTCCCATTTCTTTTTTACATCGAAAACATCTATCAGATACTGTTGGGTCCCATTTATTTAACTTTTGAGGTGTAATGTATAGTCTGTGTATCCAGTTATTGTATTTCTCATCGTTCCAGAACATAATTTCTCCCATGTTTCCTTTTTTATCTTTATATTTAATTTAAATCTTGTTCCCATTTTTGTTTAGTTTTACCATTTGTTTCCTCATTCTCCTTTTCTTGCAGTTTAATATACATATTTGTTATAAATCTTTTGATTATCATTGTATCTGTAATCACATATTCAAGGTTACTTGCCTCTGGCAAACTCAAACTGCTTCCTAATTTATCCTTCAAGTAGGATCTCAATTGGTAATATGCCAGCGCTGTATCTTGAGTTATATTGTACTTATCTTTCATTTGTTCAAAGGATAAGAATCTATTTCCTGAAAAACAATTTTCTATTCTTTTAATCCCTTTTTTTTCCCCATTCTCTAAAGGAAAGGTTATCTATTGTAAAAGGGAGTAACTTGTTTTGTGTCAATATTAGTTTTGGTAATTGATAATTTGTTTTATTTCTTTCTACATGAATCTTCTTCCAAATATTGAGGAGATGATGTAATACTCGAGAACTTCTATGTTGTACCAATTTTTCATCCCATTTATATAATATGTGTTCAGGTATCTTTTCCCCTATTTTATCTAATTCTAATCTCGTCCAATCTGGTTTTTCCCTTGTTTGATAAAAATCTGATAGGTATCTTAATTGTGCGGCTCTATAATAATTTTTAAAGTTTGGCAGTTGTAAGCCTCCTTGTTTATACCATTCTGTTAATTTATCTAGTGCTATCCTCGGTTTCCCCCCTCTCCATAAAAATTCCTTATTATTTTCTTCAACTCCTTGAAGAATTTTTCTGTCAGTTGCATTGGCAATGCCTGGAATAAGTATAATATCCTTGGAAAAATGTTCATTTTAATACAGTTTATCCTTCCTATTAGTGTTAGTGGTAAATCTTTCCAAAATGCTCTAAATCGTCCTGTAATTTTTTCATTAGTGGATAATAATTGAGTTTATATAGTTGGCCGAGATTTTTGTTTATTTGTACACCTAGGTATCTTATTGCCTGCATTTGCCATCTAAATGGAGATTCCTTCTTAAATTTTGAGAAATCCGCATTATTCATAGGCATTGCTTCACTTTTATTTACATTTATCTTGTAACCCAACACTTCTCCATATTCCTTCAATTTCTTATATAATTCTTTTATTGATAGTTCTGGTTCTGTTAAGTACACTATAACATCATCCGCAAATAGACTGATTTTATATTCCTTGTCTTTTATTTTTATTCCTTTTATATTATTATCTATTCTTATCAATTCTGCTAGTGGTTCTATAGCTAACGCAAACAATAAAGGTGATAGTGGGCATCCCTGCCGCGTTGACCTGCTTAAGTTAAATTGCTTTGATACATGTCCATTTACTGTCACTTTCGCTAACGGTCCCTTATATAATGCTTTAATCCAATTAATATACTTCTCCGGTAAATTGAATTTTTTCAATACTTTGAACAAATAATTCCATTCTACTCTGTCAAAGGCCTTCTCTGCGTCTAAAGCAACTGCTACTGTAGGTACTTTATTTCCTTCTACTGCATGAATTAAGTTAATAAATTTACAAATATTGTCTGTTGTGCGTCTTTTTTTGATAAATCCAGTTTGGTCTAAATTTACCATTTTTGGTACATGCTCTGCTAATCTGTTTGCTAATAGTTTAGCTATTATCTTATAATCTGTGTTTAGTAAAGATATTGGTCTATATGACGCTGGTGAGAGTGGATCTTTCCCTTGCTTTAGTATTACTGTAATTATTGCTGTTTTACATGAATCTGGTAAGCTTTGTGTTTCATCAATCTGGTTGATTACATCCAGGAGGGGCGGAATTAATAAATCTTTAAATGTTTTGTAGAATTCTATTGGGAATCCATCCTCTCCTGGTGTCTTATTATTTGGTAATTTTTTTATTATCTCTTGTATTTCTACTATTCCAAATGGTTCTGTTAATTTATTTTGTTCCTCTATTTGTAGTTTTGGTAGTTCAATTTTAGTCAGAAATTCATCTATTTTCCCTTCTTTCCCTTCATTTTCAGTTCGGTATAATTGTTCATAGAATTCTCTAAAGTTTCCCTTAATTTCTTTTGGATTATATGTAATTTGTTTGTCTTTTTTCCTTGATGCCAATACCATTTTCTTAGCTTGTTCTGTCTTAAGCTGCCATGCTAGGATTTTGAGCGTTTTTTCACCCAGTTCATAATATTTCTGTTTTGTCTTCATTATATTCTTCTCCACCTTATATGTTTGTAATGTTTCATATTTTATTTTTTTATCCGCCAATTCTCTTCTTTTAGTTGTATCTTCCTTCATTGCTTATTTTTTTTCTATATTTACTATTTCCCTTTCCAACTGCTCTGTTTCCTGATTATAGTCCTTCTTCATCTTGGTTACATAACTTATTATTTGCCCTCTAATGAATGCTTTCATTGCATCCCATAGTATAAACTTATCTTCCACTGATTCCGTATTTATTTCAAAATACATTTTTATTTGTTTTTCAATAAATTCTCTAAAATCCTGCCTTTTAAGTAACATGGGGTTTAATCTCCATCTATACATTCTTGGAGGGACGTCCTCTAGCTTTACTGTCAATATTAAGGGTGAATGGTCCGATAGTATTCTAGCTTTATATTCTGTTTTTCTTACTCTATCTTGCATACTAGCTGATAACAAAAATAGGTCTATTCTTGAGTACGTTTTATGTCTAGCCGAGTAATATGAATATTCCTTTTCTTTTGGGTGTTGTTTCCTCCATATATCCAAGTTTCATTTCTTCCATTGATTTAATTATAAATTTGGTTACTTTGTTCTTTCTGTTAATTTTTTTCCCAGTTTTATCCATATTTGAATCCAAATTCAGTTTGAAATCCCCTCCTATTAATATGTTCCCTTGTGTATTTGCTACCTTCAAAAAGATATCTTGCATAAACTTTTGATCTTCTTCGTTAGGTGAATATACATTGAGTAGATTCCAAAACTCCGAATATATCTGACATTTTATCATTACATATCTCCCTGCTGGATCTATTATTTCCTCTTCTATTTTAAATGGCACATTTTTACTAATTAATATAGCCACTCCTCTTGCTTTTGAATTATACGATGCTGCTGTTACATGTCCTACCCAATCTCTCTTTAATTTCTTGTGCTCCAATTCAGTTAAGTGTGTTTCTTGCACAAATGCTATATCAATTTTTTCTTTTTTCAGTAAATTTAGCAGTTTCTTCCTTTTAATTTGGTTATGTATTCCATTAATATTTAAAGTCATATAGTTCAACGTAGCGATTTTATACTTTGTTTATCTTCCCTTTCCGTTTTTCCATCATTACCTTTCCTCCTTTTCCATTTCTGTTTTCTTATTTTAAACCCTTTATAAGACAACATTCCTAAAACATCAAACATTTTCCTTATTCTCCTATTTAAAACTTCTTTAGCCCCAATCTCCCCTTCCCCTCCTGAGTTGTCCTTTATCCCTTGTCGGTCAACCACATCTCCCCTCTCCATTTGGATTTGCGAATTCACTCGCAAGCGTCAGCTGATTTTGCAGTGACCGTAATACCCCCCCACCCAGCCCCCCCCAGAAAAGATTTCACTTTTCATATGTGACCAAGGTCACTCTTTTAATTCCCTCCTTATTCCCTCTATTCCTTTTCCTTCCCTTATTAATTCTTGTCTATACTATCTATATTTTCCTCTAAATACGGATACATTCACGTATGCACATTATACATATACACACTTATACCTCTTTACCCACATACATATAAATCGTGGTCATTTTTACTCTCATTACACATCTTCATCCCTCAGTCTATTTTGTAATTGTTCTGCAAATTTTCGTGCTTCTTCTGGATCAGAGAATAGTCTGTTTTGTTGTCCTGGAATAAATATTTTCAATACTGCTGGATGCTTTAGTATAAATTTATACCCTTTCTTCCATAAAATCGCCTTTGCTGTATTGAACTCCTTTCTCTTCTTTAGGAGTTCAAAACTTATATCTGGATAAATGAAGATTTTTTGCCCTTTGTACTCCAGTGGCTTGTTGCCCTCTCTTACTTTTTCCATTGTCTTCTCCAGTACCTTTTCTCTTGTAGTATATCTTAGGAATTTTACTACAATAGATCTTGGTTTTTGTTGTGGTTGTGGTTTAAAGGCCAATGCTCTATGTGCCCTTTCTATTTCCATTTCTTGCTGTAGTTCTGGACAACCTAGGATCCTAGGGATCCAATCTTTTGTAAACTCTCTCATATTCTTGCCTTCTTCATCTTCCTTAAGGCCCACTATCTTTATGTTATTTCTTCTGTTATAATTTTCCATTATATCTATTTTCTGAGCTAACAGTTCTTGTGTCTCTATAACTTTTTTTTAGATTCCTCTAATTTCTTTTTTAAGTCCTCTACCTCCATTTCTACTGCTGCTTCCCGCTCTTCCATCTTGTCCATTTTCTTTCCCATTTCTGTTAAGGTCATATCTATTTTATTCATTTTCTCTTCTGTGTTGTTTATTCTTCTTCTTAAATCATTAAATTCCTGTGTTTGCCATTCTTTAAATGACTCCATGTATCCCTTAATAAGAGAAAGTACCTCCTTTATCTTGCCTTTCTTTTCTTCTTCTATTTCACTGTACTCTTCCTCTTCTTCTTCCTCTGGGTTGGCCATCTGTTGTTTCTTTGTTGCCCTTTTCTTCTCTTCTTTCTTGTTTCCATTGTCTTCTGTGGTCTCTTCTTGCTGCAAGTGTTCTGCAGCTGTCGTTGCCGGCTGTGGAGATCGACTCCCCAGCTGGTCCCCCCTCCCGTCGGTGTGTTTTTTTTCATGCGCGGTTGCGCACTTTTATTCGGCTCAACGATCCATTTTTGTAGTCCGGTTTCTGCCGACCTGAGGGAGCGGGTTTCTCTCTCCACCGCGGGCCTCTTCGAACAGGTAAGGCCTTCTCCTTCTTCCTCCGTTGTCTTCTCTTCCTCTCTTCTTACCGTTGATTTCGATTTTTCTTTCTTTGTCGCCATCTTCTTTCCACCTTTATATTCACTTTTCTTTAACTTTTATTTCTGTGCCTTTGTGTTTTTCTTTGTTTTTTTTTACTTTTCTGGAGAAGGCTGGAGTTCACCGTCCGGCCACTACTCCATCACGTGACTCCCTGCTGCTCAGTCTTAACATCAATTTACTGATTCTACCAATCCTTGTTCATAGTGTGGGGGTGTGGGGAGAGAGTGGGGCAGTGGGATCAATGTGGGGACTGATACAGAGCTGTGGGTAGAGTGTGGGGTAGTGGGATCAGTGTGGGGACTGACATGGGGCTATGGGGTGAGAGTGGGGCAGTGGGATCAGTGTGGGGACTGATACAGGGCTGAGGGGAGAGGTAAGGAGAGTGGGATCAGTGTGAGGACTGACACGGGGCTACGGGGAGAGAGAGGGACAGTGGGATCAGTGTGGGTATACAATTTCCTTTAGCCAGTAATCACTTTTTCTAAATTGCAGCATGCTTGTTCGCGGTTAGTGAATAATTATGGGATCACGGATGTATTTGCGGTTGGATGTTGCCCGAACAGACATTAAGCGGTGAATACCTGTAAAATGTTGTTTAATATCCGCCCCCTCGCCCTGTATCAACATGAGCCCTGCTTCTTCAGAGACTTCCCTGGATTTCTGGTCCCACCACGCCGCTCCCCTCCCGCCTGCTCTTGGCCTGCTTTCTCACCGAAACACTCGCCACCTTGGCTCCTGTATCCCTCAGTGCAAGGAACACACTCGTAGGTCCCAGGCTTGTTCTTGCACTTGCCCCGCGGGCAGGTGCTCGGATTGAAGCACTCGTTGATGTCTAGGAGAAGGGAGAAGGTGTTACCGGGATGCTGGGTGGGAGATGGCAGAGCCACTGGCACCCATAGTGTAGTGATCACTCAGAACACTGAATGGAGTCGGTGGGTTCAAATCCTACCACAGCTGGTGGAATCCAGAATCAAATGGAACCATAGAACATTACAGTGCAGAGACAGGCCCTTCGGCCCTTCTAGGCTGTGCAGAACTTTTTTACTGCCTGGTCCCTCAGACCTGCACCCAGTCCATAGCTCTCTATACCCCTCCCATCCATGTACCGGTCCAAATTCCTCTTAAATGTTAAAATTGAGGCCGCATTCACCACTTTAACTGGCAGCTCGTTTCACGCTCCCAACACTCTGTGTGTGAAAAAGTTCCCCCTAAACATTTCCATTCACCCTTAACCCATGTCCTCTGGTTTGTATCTCACCTACCCTCAGTGGACACACCAACGCCCACTTGCATACACACCCTCTCAGACACACACATTCACAGACACACACACACACACAGAACAACACACACACTCACACATACAGAACACACATACACACACACACACACACACTCTCACACAAACTCATACACACTCAGGCACACACACAAAAACACACACACACACACACACACACACACACAGATGAATGGAGGTGTGGGCTGAGGAGTCTGGTTCAGTGAGGGAGGGTGGAGTGAGTACCCCTGGGTGGCTCACTGTAGGTGTGTCACATTGGAGGGGACTTGCCTTCGCAGGATGGCTTCTGTTTTACCAGCTGGTACCCGGCGTGGCAGTGGCAGTAGAAGGAGCCCTTGGTGTTGACACATTGGCCGTTGGGGCACAGAGCCTGCTCGCTGCACTCGTTGATGTCTGAAACAAACAGCGAGAGTGGTTGGGGGGGGGGGGTGGGGGTGGCAAGCGAAGGGGTGAGGGGAACGGGGTGTGGCAGCTCGAAGGGCTGTGGTGGCCAGGGCAACAGGCGGCCTGGATACAGGGCACAGACTCTGAGAAGGACGGCATGGAGAGAGGGGAAGGACGGGGTGAGGGGGACGGGAGGGATGGTGAGATGGGGGAGGGAGTTGGGGGGCAGTAAGGTGGGGATGAGGGAAGGGAAAGGGCGGTGTGGTGGGAGAGGAGGGACGGTGAGGTGGGGAGGACAGAGTGGAGGGGTGGAGTGAGGTGGGGCAGAGAGGTGAGGAGGAAGAGGAGGGGCGGTGAGGTGGCAAGAGAGAGGAGGGACGATGAGGTGCGGGGAGGGGGAAGGAAGGGGGAAAGGTGGGGAGGCTGAGGAACAGAGCAGGGTGGAGTAGGAGTAGAGCAGGGTGGGGGAGGAGTGGGGAATTATGAGGTGAGGTGAAGGGAGGAGGGGGAGGGTAGAATTGAGGAGGGAGAGGAGGAGGGAGGAGGCAGAGGGGTGGAGTGAGGTCGGGAGGGATGGAACGGAGCAAGGTTGGGGAGGTGGAGGAGGGGCAGAGTGATGTGGTGGGGGGGTTTTAAGGTTTTTGGAGAGGGAAGGAGGGAGGGATGGGGGGAAGGGGGGGAGAGGTGGTCCGAGGTTGGCGAGGAGGAGAAGGTGTTGGAGTCAAGCACAGGAGAGGGGAAGGGTGAGGAGCGAGGTTAACGTTGGGGGGAGGTGAGTAATGTGGCAGGGGAGTGCGTTGAGGATTGGGGGTATAGCGCATCGAGGGAGGGATGGGGAGGGGACGTGTTGAAGTTGGGGAGGGGGGAGGGGGTAGGAAGGGTGAGTCGAGGACAGCAGGAGAGGGCAATTCGAGGATGGATGGCCACAGCCCAGCACCCACCGTCACAGATACTGCCCTCCTGCAGCTCATGCAGTTGAAAGCCGTGGTAACAGATGCAGCTGTAGGTGCCAATGGAGTTGACGCACTTGCCCCTCCCATGCCCACAGGGGTTCTTGTCGCACTCGTTCACATCTGGGTGGGGGTTGGGAGGGGGGAAAAGCAGCTCATGTCAGTAGGCAGGGAGTCACATAGAGACCCACCCTGCCCCCCCATCCATGGTCCCAGACACCGGACCCCTGTTTCAGTTCCACAATTGTAGCCCCAGACCCTGGACCCCCACCCCAGACCCCAATCCCAGACCCAGGAACTCGATCCCAGACCCAGGAACTTGATCCCAGATCCCAGACCCTGGAATTCAATCCCAAACCTCAGATCCTGGAATTTGATCCCAGACCCCAGTCCCATACCCTGTATTTCAATCCCAGACCTGACTCTAGTCTGAACCCTTAGACCCTGGTTCCCCAGCAGTGAAAACGGTGTGGTGGTGGGGGTATCACGTGTAGTTTCACCACCCCTCCCACCCATTCCTGCTCCTCCTGTAGGCACTGAGTAGTGAGTGAGATGTCTCCATAGGCAAATTCAGAAGGAGCAACGAGGGCTTGGGTAGTGTTCACAGGGGTGTGGGTGGGTGAGAGAGAGAGGGAGGGGGAGGGAGGGAGAAAGAGAGGGAAGGAGAGAGAGAGGGGGAGAAAGAAAGAGGGAGGGGAGGAGAGATGGGGAGAGAGAGAGAAAGGGAGATAGAGAGAAGGAGGGAGAGAGATATATAGAGGGAGAGAAAGATAGAAGGGGAAAGAGAAAGTGAGAGGGAGGGAAGAAGAGAGATGGAGAGGGAGAGAAAGGGAGAGGGAGAGAAAGGGAGAGAGAGGGAGGGAGATATATAGAGGAAGAGAGAGACAGAAGGGGAAAGAGAGAAAGTGAGAGGGAGAGTGAAAGAGAGGGAGAGAGAGAAATAGAAGGAGAGAGAGAGGACCCCCCACTCCATGACACTGGAACCCCCCCTCCCCCCACTACCGTGACGCTTAGTTAATGTTCAGGAAAGCTAAGCCGATTTCCGAGGCTCCCCGATTCTCACCCACACACTGCTTGAAGAGCGGGTGGACCTGGTACCCCTTGTGACAGGCACAGCTGTACCCTGAGGTTTCTGAAATGCACACTCCATGTCCACAGATACCCTGGTTGACTTTACATGTGTCCATCTCTAGGAAGAGAACAAGCAGAAGCATTTATTTTTACCGCCAGCTCCATTCTTTGGCCCCTGCTCCGTCAACCCCCCCACCCCAATGTGCCTTCTGCAATCCCTGAATTCAATCTGCCTGGGCCTCCCAGCTGTAGCGCTATGAATTAGACCCAACAGTCGAGATTAATAGGCTTTAATCACTATAAACTTACAGGAAATATATCTTTATCAAAAGGACCCCAAATGTCGAATAAACCAGCTGAGTTCCTCCAGCATTTCAGTGTTCTTACATTATTCAGACACCTGCCTGGTTTTTGCTCATAACTTGATGAGGAGCTCAGGCCAAAAGTATTTTTTTTTTTAAAACAATTTTAGATATACAGGTACTCCCTGACTTACGACTATAATGGGGAACCAAAGGATTGGTTGTATCTCGAAATGGATGCAAGTCCGAATTTCGCCCACAGGCGCAGAGAACCAAAGTCTTAAAGCCAATTTTTAAATCAGTATTCTTTTTAACCGTGGACTTGACGATAACGCTTCTTGAATTCATTGATCAACCTCGGCGAATCTTTCCCCATTCCAGACCATGATTACTTTGTTAGCTGGGGTCATGGCCATCTTGACTCCTGCATGCATGTGTAATCAAGATGGCCAAGCCTAGCCTACAATCTCAGGACGCCGACTAACAAGGCAAGTGCGCACATTTTGACTCCTCTGTCCCCCAGTGTCCCTGTTATAGTTAGTCAAATGCAACATAAACACCATAAATTTTATATTTAAAATTTTTTTTAGGTCGTCTGTGCGGATGGATGTAAGTCACGTAGGTTGCCAGTTGGGGAGTACCTGTACTCATTTTGGCCCATGAGCCCGTGCCAACCAGTTTACACTCAATTAACCTACGGGTATGTTTTGAATGGTGGGAAGAAATGGAGCCCCCGGGGAAAATGCATGTAGATACGGGAAAAAAGTACAAACTTTTTACAGACAGTGTGGGTTTGAACCCCCAGTCCTGATTGCGGGCGTTGTAAAGGCGTGGTGCTAATCGCTATGCCTTTATCTTTTCTATTGGAAGAATGCCGTGTGACTTGCACTTTACAACCGCTTTATTTGTCCCTTTATTACAGCTTGAATGACCCCCAAACACTGTTCAACTCTCGAGCACTCTCTCTGGAATAGAAATGCATGTGAAAAAAAAGTGGAACGGACCCAGGAGAGCTGTGAGCAAAGACATAACCTTGCTCTGCAGGATCCGACTGCCCAGTCCTGATGCCGATGGCTTCATACATCCTGCTAAAGGATTTTAACATCTGGTAACCATGGAGAGAGCAGCGTGGTTCCCCTGTCTCCGCTCCATCCTCAACATTCATTGGAATGATTTCATCACCAACATCGAAGTACTCGAGCTGGCAGAGTCTGAAAGCATCGAATCCATGCTGCTGAAGACCCAACTGCGCTGGGTGGGTCACGTCTCCAGAATGGAGAACCATCGCCTTCCCAAGATTGTGTTATATGGCGAGCTCTCCACTGGCCACTGAGACAGAGGTGCACCAAAGAAGAGGTACAAGGACTGCTTAAAGAAATCTCTTGGTGCCTGCCCCATTGACCACTGCCAGTGGGCTGATCTCGCCTCCAACCATGCATCTTGGCGCCTCACAGTTCGGTGGGCAGCAACCTCCTTTGAAGAAGACCGCAGAGCCCACCTCACTGACAAAAGACAAAGGAGCAAAAACCCAACACCCAACCCCAACCCACCAATTTTCCCTTGCAACCGCTGCAACCGTGCCTGCCTGTCCCGCATCGGACTTGTCAGTCACCAACGAGCCTGCAGCAGACATGGACATACCCCTCCATAAATCTTCGTCGGCGAAGCCAAGCCAAAGGAAAACCATGGAGGTCTGTGCCCAAGATGGCAGCGCCTGTGCTGGGCAGCGTGCAAAATCCAGTGGGGGGGGGGGGAGCTGCAGACCACCCCCCTCCCCCACTGAGAGGATGGGAGACGACCCTGCAGAGAAGGTGATCAGCGGCTGGAAAAACCCACGCATGCTGCCGGCGATTGGCTCGTGGGAACCTGGTAACGGAGCTGGGATTCGAGAGCAAGGAGGGCTTCCAACGTGCATACCTTACTTCGTGTAATATTATATATATTTTTTGTCGTATTCCATGACAATAAGAGAAATCTGGAAATTACAGTAGAACCTCGTTAGAACGCGATTTGTTAATCCATGAAATCGCTTACAGCATGGGTGGCTGTGGACCCTGAAGTTCCGCACTGGCCGTTCCAGCCCTGATGTCCCGCCCCGGGGGGCAGCAGGGTGACTGTCAGCAGCTCGGGTTTGATTATCCGTGGGCACTCTGACATATGAGGATGTGCTCCGCGATATGTGCATCTGTAACGCGGTATGAAATCTTGGACCCCAACTCCCGTGTTCGAATAAGGTAATACTGTATTATACGAGGGACCTTGTTTTCCAGCCTGAGTCTGCGGTGGTGACCCTGACCAGCAGGTGGCAGCACCACCCGAGGTCTCAGCATCCCCTCTTAATTAAAGTGAATCAGGGTTCAACTCAAAACGTGGTCGATTGGGTCGAAGTGTTGTTATCATGGAGGGGTCTGGCTGGAACACACGGGAGCAAACCCAGAATTGCTCTGCTAATATTAGTCCATACCGTCGGAGTGAGTGGGTGCATCTCATCTGTGTGGTGGTAGCAAGTAAGAGCATCACCAAAGCGCGCATCGTGGACCCGTAGAACGTGGCCGCATGGAGAGCGACCCTTCAGGTCCGTCCCTTGTCCCACGAGCCCCTCCCCTCCAAATTTTTCTTAAGCGTTAAAATTGAGCCTGCCTCAGCAGCTCGTTACCTGCACTCCCCCCCCCACCCCCCCGGTCCTCCGGGTGAAGAGGTTGCGTCCAACAGTAAGTAAACGCAAAGGTCTGCAAGTAAAGGGCCCGAACCCGAAATGTTAAATTTGAATGTAGACCTTCAGCGCGGTAACCCGGGGTACAGGCTCATTTGTTTAGGTGCTGGACCTCACCAGAAATGGGCGAGAAGGTGGTACCTGGAGCTGCCCCCTGAGGTGCCCGGAGCAGCTCCCCCCGAAGTGCCTGAAACTGCCCTGAGGTAACCGGAGTGACCCCATGAGGTGCCTGAAGCTGCCCCCTGAGATCCAGAGGGCCCCCCTGAGCGGTGCTCCAGTGAGCTCCATCAGCACAGCACCCCTGACGGTAACAGGCCCTTTCGTCCCACTTGGAGCACCTTCACCTTTCTCCGGTTCCAAATTAACTGATAATTCCGTTGTGAGATGCAACTCGAGAATCCGGGTTCAATTGAGGAAACATTTTGGGTGACGTAGAATTTTAGGAATTACCTATTTTAGGTAATTACTTTTTTTAAAAACCTTCGGTTCAAGACGGTGGTTATCAAGGTCTTGTAGCGGCATGCCACTGCAGCATCCAGGCCGCCACTCCAGGACACAACAGACCGTGCAGCCAGGGAACCGGCGGTCGTACATCTAAGGCAGCGCCCCCCACAAGCGCTGACTCCCCCCGCTGCACGGCCAACAGAGAGGGGAAGAAGGGATTGTCATGCAAGGAGGGGGCCTGCGCGCTGCTGTTGTCCGGGCGGCACCGTCAGTCGGTGGGGGGCAAACAGCGGGAACGCTAACAGTATAAAAGCCGGGCATTGCCCCCCCCCCCAATAAAGTACCTCGCTACACCCGTGTGTGTCTTTCTTCGAGTTGCGCGCAGCCACAGTATCCAATCTCTTTTAGATATTTTTTACTGACCAAAATCTTGCTTCTTTTGAACAATGATCCACCCAATATCTGGACATTGTGAGGTTTTTTTTCCGCTATTTACAGGTCAGGAGCTTTTTAAATTCTTTAATTTTGATGCTCCCCGAAGACCTGGAACCTAATAATAGAGATGATTTATAATTTTCAACGTAATTTTAAAGAGGTAATGTCTGGCCTTTGTGACTTGCGTCTAAATTCAAGGGACAGTTCCCCAGACAGAATGAGAAGCCCCTTTCATGCCAGGTCTCTAAAGATCCCTGCTCCCGCGTCTCACGGGACGACAAAGCCACCACTTCGTCATTGGCCCACCCCAGCTGCTTGCAGCCCTCCGCCATTGACCCTGCACCCCCAAGAGAGATTGCCGGAACGAGTGTTGGGGGGACGGCATTAACGTGACCGGGATAGGCACAGCACAACGCTCGTAAATTCGCTCATTGGCAGCGCGGGGGGAGTGGATGCTACCAACTATCTGCCAACAAGCGCTACACTCCTCTGTCCCTCCGACGTGGCAGATGAAAGCTATTATTTGGAGAGTCAAGCCAGATGCGGGTGATGCCACGCTGGGGGAGAGTCCTGACGGTGAGGGATGACCACGAGCGTATTGGGGGGGGGGGGGGGAATGCCCATTGTTAGAGATAGAGAATTTAGGTTAAAATGGCTTAAGTTAAAATGTGATGATTAATCATAAAAAGGGAAGCCAGAACGGACAGGGAGCTTACTAGCAGCCAAGGACAAAAAGTTCAGCTGGATATGTTTTTTTAAACATATCTTTTCATGGTCATAGTGAGAGACATGCAGGAGACAAAATATTGATAAGAAGGGTGAGAAACAGAATTTAGTGTATGTAGAGTTCGCAGCGTACGTAACGAACGTGATAATTAAAAATGCAGTTGTACTTAGAATGCTTTTGCAATACTAACCAATTAAAACAGTATTAATAAGAAGGGGAAGGGCAAACAATAAGGGTATAAAAATCAATGCACTGTATGTATCGGGGCTTAACTGGTGAGAAGCCAGTTGAGTCCAACTCTGCAGACTTGTAAATAAAGCTTGTCGTGTCATCAGTTTTAAAGAGACTCATGTGTGAGAAGTTTTATTTCTGACACCCATGGATGTTCACCCCTTGGCTGCTTCACCTACCTTATTGTGTGAAGGGGCCTCTCACTCACACTCACGGCTTGTCTGATACAACGGGATGTCCATATTAGATGTTCCACGACTGAAATGAATCTTAACTTCGTTTCTTTACGGGGTTCTTTTCTTAATTACGATCAAAATTTGTAAGATTAACTAGTTTTTGAGCCCAAATATTTAACTTCTTTTTATTGCAAGTATGGACTGTTCGAGCTCGTCAGTTGCCTCCGAAGGGAGGGGATTGAATGAGATATTTAGTTCAGTGTTTTTCTTTTTAACGTAACACAGGTCTCAGTTCTACTTGTGTTGCTGTACCTACGGAGCATCTATTTGAGAGAGCCCCCCACCCCCGATGGGCCTATAATCCCCAGCACGTTTGAAACAGTGGGAGGAAACCGAAGTCCCCCTTCTCTCCCCGGGGGGGGGGGGGAATCCACGCAGACACGGGGAGAGCATGCATGCAGCACAGGGATTCAAACCCCGGTCCCGATCGCCAGGGCTGTAACAGCGCTGCGCCAATAACCACCCCATAGTTTTGTACTTTTGCTACATAAAGGACTCTGTTTGACCCGCTGAGTTTATTTTAGATTCCCCTAGGGTTCCCTTTAAATTTGTCTCCCAACCCCCTGACCCCATGCCCTCTGGTCCAGTATCTTCCCCAACCTCAGTGGAAAAGGCCTGCGGGCATTTCCTCTGTCTGTCCCCCCTCATCGTATTGCAAACCTCCATTAAATCTCCCCTCTTTCTTCTACGCTCCAGGGAAAAAAGTTCCGAATCTGTTTAACCTTTCCCTGGAACTCAGTTCCTGTTGTCGGGGCAGCATCCCAGTAAATCTTCTCTCCGCCCCTTCAATCTTTTCTGTGGTTGGGCAACCACAATATAGAAAGCCCTTGAAATATGTCTCGTTCAACATTGTTTTCTTCTAGAATTGATGAGAAAAACATAAACAAACACGTGGTATTTTACCACAATATAAAATTGGTTTTGTTTGACGTTGTTTCACTTATAGTAGCACGTAAGTGAATGGTAAGTGAAAACCGCTTTAGTCCAAAACTGTACTTACAGTAAGGCCCTTTCGACCGGAGTCCGTGCCACCAAATTTACACCCAATTAACGATAGAATCCCCCTCATCCTCGCCCACCACCCCACCAGACTCCACATCCAATACATTGCCTGCCGGAATTTCCTGCACGTACCACAGGATCCCACCACCCCTTCTCCTCCCCTCTCAGCCTTCCTCTGCGATTCCCTCGTGCCCTCCCTTATCTCCCCCCCCCGCCCCCGCCCCCGCTCGGCACCTTCCCCTGTGGCCTCAGGAGGTGCCGCATTTGCGCCTATCCCTCGTCACGGCCCGGGGCCCCAAACAGGCCTTTCGAGTGAAGCAACCCTTGTCCATCCAGAGGACTGATTCTCTGCATCTGGTGCACCCTTTGTGGCCTTCCCTACATCGGGGAGACCGGTCGCAGACTGGGAGTGGCTTCGCTCAGCATCTTCGCTCGGTCCGCAACCCCAGCGACCTCCCAGTGGCCAATTCCGGGTCGCACTCGCATGTCTGTCCATGGCCCTTATGAACTGTCCCATCCTGAACACCCGCAGATTGGAGGAAGACCACCTTATTTTCCATCTGGGCGCCCTCCAGCCACATGGTATGAACATCAACTTTACTGCCTTCCACTAAACCTGCTCGCCTTTTCTTTCCCCTCCCCCTTTCCTGTCTTCCACCCACCTAGCCCTGCCCCTCACCCTCATCGGTGCTGTCCCCTCCCTCTTTTCTCCACCTATAACCTCCTGCCTTTGCCACCGCCCCTTCCCAACTCTTTGAATGCCTGTCGGAATGTTCTCATACTTTGATGGAGGGCTCATGCCCAAAACGTCGGTTCTGGTCCTTCACCTGTTTCACCAGCTGAGCTTTTCTCCAGCACTTTGTGTTTTTTAACCTACAGGCCCCACTCCTTCCGGCATGTTCCGAACGGTGGGAGGAAACCGGAGCCCCCTCCGGGGGAAACCCACGCAGACACGGGGTATAAACTTCCGACAGGCGGCACAGGATTCAAACCCCGGCCCCGATCACTGGCCGATGGGGAGCAGGGTCCTCGGGCTGGCGCGGGGCGCGGGGATCTCGGGCTGTTACGGGGAGCGGGGACCACTGTATACGGTTAATATAAAATATGTACTGTTACAGTAGTTTTAATAAAGATTTTTTAAAATTTTGATCACCTATGCGGGTGGATGTAACTTGCGAAGGTCGGAAGTCCAGGACTATCTGTGCACGTCATATGGAGACCATATAACAATTTACAGTACGGAAACAGGCCATATCGGCCCATCTAGTCCACACCGATTTATGTGAAACTCCATTAGTCCCACCTACCCACTCCCTGCCCATAACCCTCCAACCCCCTCATATCCTTGTACTCGTCCAACCTCCTCTTAAATGACAGAATTGACCTTGCTGCAACCACCTCTTCTGGAAGGTCATTCCACTCAGCCACCGCTCTCAGTGAAGAAGCTTCTTCTCATGTTACTTCTAAAGTTTTGCCCCCTAACCTTTAACGGCGGGGAACCCTCGTTCCAATCTCCCCTACCCTCAGGTGAAAGAGCCTATTCACATCTACTGTCCTCCCCTCATAATTTTAAGTACCTCTATCAAATCCCCCCTCAACCTTCTACACTCCAATGAACAAGGACCCAGTCTACTCAATCTTTCTCCGTATTCTAGATACTGCAATCCAGGCAACATTTTAGTAAATCTCTGCACCCTCTCTGCCTTATTCATATCCTTCCTACAACTTGGAGACCAGAACTGCACACAATATTTCAAACTTGGCCTCCTATATTCTATGCTATGCCATGGGAGGTAAAGGCCAGCATACCAAAAGCCTTCTTCACCACCCTATCTACATAGGAATCCACCTTCAAGGAATGCTGAACCATTATTCCAAGATCCCTCTGTTCCTCTACATTCCTCAATGCCCACCCCTTCACTACATATGTCCTATTTTGGTTATTCCTCCCAAAAGGAAGCACCTCACACTTATCTACATTAAACTCCATCTGCCACCTCTCTGCCCACCTTTCCAAACCTTTGAGTAAAATACTGTTCCTGAAATTCATGGAAATCTTGCTCCTTTATTAGCTGTCTAATTTCAGGATTAAAACTGCAAATCAAATGTATTTAAAAACTCAAACATACCAAGGGGCTACATTTTGCCAAATGTACTGAGCCGGTCTCGCAGCGTCCACAGGAGGTAAAGACCCACTGGCATCTCAGGCCTGAGGCTTTCTTCAAGGTGTGGGCAAAAAGCAGAATAAAAAAGGCTTGGGGTGGAGGGCAGCGGGAGGACCACAGGCTGACGGGCAATTGGACAGGGATAGGAGAGGAATGGTGAAGATAGATTGGGGGAGGAGGGGGGTGTTCGGTTCTGTGAATACAGACCTGGATGAATGGAAAGGGAAAATGAATGAGAGAGAGAAAGGTGAGGGAGGAATGGAAACTGGAGGTCGATACCGACGCCACCCGGTCAGAAGATGAGGAGTCGCTCCTCCAATTCGTTGCAGCATGTGGGCAGACATGTCGGCGAAGGAACGAGGCGGGGAATCGACCCTCCTCCTCCTTGCCCTTCTCTCTCCTTATCCCCAGCCTTTTAATTCGGGCAACCGCCTACTTTTCACTCACACCTTGAGGAAGGGGTTCGGGCCCGAAACGTCAGTTGTGTTAACTTTACCTCCCATGGACGCTGCGAGTCCGGCCAAGTCACGCCAGCGTTTGTGCGTTTTTTTACTACAATCTACAGACTTTCGGCTTTCATTCCATATTGTGCAAAAATGACGTTTACACTTGTTTTATTTTAAATCTATGATCATTTTGGAGAGTCATTTTGTTTCGATAATCCTCTTAAGCAGATATAGACCCAAGCTGTCAAATTTATACACACAGGCCTTTCCGGTTAACGAGCCCGTGCCACCCAATCACATCAATTAACCTACAACCCCACCCCCCGGCATGTTTTAAATGGTGGGTGCCCTCCCGGAGACATGGGGAGAATGTGCAGGCTCCTTACAGAGAGTGCCAGATTCGAACCCTGGGCCGCTTGCAGCTGTGACAGTGCCACGCTTGCCCTGTCTGCTCCCCCCCATTCCACCTTCCTTTGTGTTCAGACCGCCAATTGCACTCCCACTAGCCCATGAGGTCACACCTGATCCCATTCAGCGCCCTGCCCCGAGTCCTTTGATCCCTTTGGACTAACCTTTTCGTCGGCTACGGGGACCCTTTAAGGCCTCTGCTCAAGGTTTACAGACCCCCCCCCCCACCAACCTTCTACTTCCCTGTAAAGGAGTCAAGTTTAGTTGCTTTTTTTCCATACATCTCTCCCACTGACGATATTAAAAAAAGAGATAAAAAATATTAAAGCAAATTCCTGCCATACCAAAAAAAAATGTTTAATTTGTTCAGCCCTCCAATGCACCTTATGAAGGTCCCTCTCATTACCACCCACCCACCTCCTTAAATGTGCTGTGACCGCCGCTTCCTCAGTGGGGGGCAATAAGGACCACATTGAGAATGGCTGCTTCAGGGAAACAAAACATATTTTCTGGACATACAGACCCCCCTTATTCAGACAGAAAAGTGTGACTTACCAATGACCTTGGATGGTCCCAGTTCCATGGACTGATCCGGAAGGAGGAGTTTAACAGCTGGGGTTGTGGGCCGTGGTTCCAATTCTACTGGTAAGGAAGAAAGGAGAAAGAAAGCTTTTATCAGAGTGCAGGAATATTAGGGTGCAGTTGTGTTAGACCCTGTGACTAACTCCAGATGTCCCTGCTCTGGGGGGGGGGGGGGGGGTGTGATGGGCCAGTGTGAAGGGAGCTTCACTCTGTCTGATCCCGGGAATGTGTGATGGGACGGTGCGAAAGGAGCTTCACTCTGTGTCTGACCCCAGGAGTGTGTGATGAGACGGTGCGGAGAGAGCTTCACTCTGTGTCTGACCCCGGAAATGTGTGATGGGACGTTGTGGAGGGAGTTTCACTCTGTGTCTGACCCTGGGAGTGTGTGATGGGACGGTGCAGAGGGATCTTCACTCTGTGTCTGTTCCCAGGAGTGTGTGTGACGGGATAGTGTGGAGGGAATTTCCCTGTGTCTGACCCCGGAGTGTGTGATAGGACGGTGTGGGGGTATCTTCAACCTGTGTCTGACCCCGGGAGTGTGTGATGGGACGGTGCGGAGGGAGCCTATAAAGTCTATGCCAGGAGTGTCTCAACCTGAAACGTGAATGATCTATTTCCCTCCGCAGATGCTGGCTGCCCTCCAGCAGTTTATTATTTGCCCTAGATTCTATAATTTGCAGTTTTGTGTGACTCCTATTCCGCCTTGCTCTGTTCCCGGCTCCCAGCCAATCAGCATCCAGATCCCCAGCCGGCACTCTCCAGGTCATTGTGAACCTAGCCCTGTCGGGACAACTTTGGGGCGGGTTGGTGCTCGGCAGATGTCACTGCTCGCAATGACCAAGTATCCATCACCCACCCCGACGGGCCCTGCGGCCTTGAGGAAGGAACGGTCCCTCACCGTCAACACTCACCCGGGAATCTGGATCCAAATGGGATGAAGCTTGCTGAGAACAGTTTCTCCGTGAGGCTGAACGTGGGGAGCTGGTTGAACCCCAAAAGAAAGAGAACCCAACAGTTTACAAATAGGCAGCAGCATAATCCCAACCTCCCTTCCCACCACATTCCCTGTGAAAGGACGGTTAGCTCAGAGCCTGCCCTGGGAACAAGGTGGGCCATACACAGTAAATGGTCAGGCACTGAGGAGTGAGGGCGGTAGAACAGAGGGATCTGGGAATAGATACATAATTCCCTGGAAGTGGTGGATAAAGAGAGCTTTTGGTATCCTGGCCTTCATAAATCCAAGTATTGAGTACAGGAATTGGGACGTTATGTTAAAATTGTAAAAGACATTGGCGAGGCCACATTTGGAGGATCGTGTGCACTTTTGGTCACTGAACTACAGGAAAGATATCAATAAGACTGGAAGAGAAGATTTACTAGGATGTTGCCTGGACTTCAGGGACTGAATTATCAGGAAAGGTTAAACAGGTTAGGACTGTATTCCCTGGAGTGCAGAAGAATGAGGAGTTTGTACCTGTGTCTGTGAGGGATTTCCCAGTTTCCTCCCACCCTTCAAAATGTACTGGGGGAATTGGAGGTCAATTGGGTGGCATGGGCTCATGGCCTGTTTCCATGCTGTATGTCTGTCTCACCAATGTATATATTTGTATAAATTTACATATAGTCGTAGTGATTGGCTGAGAGCCATAGCCACGCCCACCAGCAGGTCATAAAGGGGTGCTCCTAACCAGACCCAGGTCAGTCTGGACTGGTCGACCTCGATGTAATACGCTCCAGTCTTTTGCTAATAAAAGCCTTGGTTTGAGTCAACAAATCTTTGAGTCATTCAACGCGCTACAGTGCCCTCGTGAGAGGTTGGGCGCCCCTGCCACAGGCGCTATTTTCTGTAGTTGTGCCCCTGCTTTAGACCATGAAAGTTCTATCGACCCCCACCCCCTGTCGCCATTTATCAACCCCCTGACATTTATTGGCCCCTTGCATTGTCTCATTGACCACTTTTTAGACCCCTGGTTGAGATTGTTAAGTAGGTTTCTACAGGCAGGCAGAATATTGAGGTCTGAAGGGCCTGTACTGTGCTGGAATGTTCTATGTTCTATAATAAACAAATGATGAACATGCCAAGGTAACTGGTGGTTGCAGAAGGAATGAAAGCTTCTTGTCAAATTTCACTATTGCTGTGGTCACTGAAGAGAAGCAGTTCAGTTCTGAGGAAAATTTAACGTGCAGCAACTTGTAGGCCTTCCACTTACCAGGGCGATGGTGGTGGCTGTTTGGAGAGAAATGAGAGACAAGGTCACTACAGGTGTGGTGGACTGCAGACACGATCACTTCAGGCTGTAGGAAGGGCTTGTACAAGTGAGGAATCTTTGTACAGTCACTGCGCATCACGTTTCTACAAGCTGGAGTGTCTCCACAATCATAAACACAGTTCCGAGAGGCTAGGGAGGGGTTTTATTCTAACACTCCACACTTACAAGTGGGAAGGAGCAGGTGAAAAATGCCAGGCAGTCCTCCCTGTCCCATCATCAGAGTGAATGAGTGTGTGTGTGTGTGTGTGTGTGTGTGTGTGTGTGTGTGTGTGTGTGTGTGTGTGTGTGTGTGTGTGTGTGTGTGTGTGTGTGTGTGTGTGTGTGTGTGTGTGTGTGTGTGTGTGTGTGTGCATGCATGTGCAAGAGTGTGTGTGTATACATGTGTCTGTGCTTGGGCACGTGTGCGTGTATACTCCCATCAGCGCGGAGGGGGACATGAAGCGATGACCTCCGGTCCTGCACGGCCCCGGTCTTCACCCACCTTCAAGGATCTCCTTGTCCTCTGCCTCGTGAGGGACGGCGGTGGGACTGGTGATCGGCACTTGCACTATCCGGGCCTTGCCGTCCGGATCTATCCGGACAGTGATACTGCTGCCAGGTGGGATGCTGATCTTCTGGTGGGAGCTGGAGAAGTGGTAGCCCATGCCAGCCGGACATGTCTCGTGGAACTCTGCCGGTACAGGCGTGGGTTAATGATGTGGTGGTTACACGTGGGGAACAAGAAGGCAAGTCTGGGACGCAGGACTGGGTATTTGACCAAGGCAAACGCAAGAGAAAATCCTTAGGATCTTGTCTGGGCCACAGGGGACACAACGAGAATCTTGGAACGAGTTGTGGATGAACTGGGACGGGACGTTTAGCACCACGTTATCTCAGCGGTAGCAACCCGGCGCTCTCTGTGAGGAGTTTGTACATTCTCCCTATTTATGCGCGTGGCTTAAAAATCACAGAGATGCCGGAGGAACTCAGCAGGTCTCACAGTGTCCATACATATGGAGGCCCGAGCCCTTCACATCTTGAAGACGGACTCAGGCCTGAAATGTTGGTTATACATCTTTACCCCTCTGGTTGCTGCAAGACCTGCTGGCTTCCTTCTGTGTTTTTACAATAATCGCAACATCCACAGTGTTTCAGTCCTGCGTGGGTATTTCCTGGGGTGCTCTGGGTTCCACCCACCCTCCAAAATCGTTGGGGTTGGTAGGTTAATTGGGTGTAATTGGGCGGCACGGGTTTCAATGGCAAGAATCGGCTTCTACCGTGTTGCAAGTAAAATTAAAATTTAAATATATTTATAAATGGGCAGCACGATTAGCGTAGCGGTCTGTGCAAAGCTGTTACAGCAACAGCGATCTGGACCAGGGTTCGAATCCTGTGCTGTCTGTAAGGAGATTGCCTGCTCTCCCCATGTCTGGGTGCTTTCCTCCATATGGGCACTGGTTTCCTCCCACCATTCGAAATGTACCAGGGACTGTAGATCAACTGGGCAGCATGGGCTTGTGGGCTGAAAGGGCCTGCTACCGCGCTGTATGTCTACATTTTAAAACTTGACTGGAGGCAGGGGTCTGGGTGACTGTCTGGTTCATTGTTGTGGGGGTGTGAGCGGACTCCCCTTGCCCGTGGGTGAGTGCAGTGTGCGGCGGGGAGTCAGGGTGGTCACTTACCAGTGCCGGAAACAGGGCACGGGTCGCAGTTTGAGCCCCAGGCTTTGCCGACCGAGCAGCAGCAGATTTGCTTGGTGAGATCCCCCCCGAGGGGGTAGGTGCAGTGCCTCTCCGAATCCACCAGCAGGTAGCAGGGGCCTTTCTCACCGCTCTGCTCGGTTACTGCATGGAGAGAGCAAGAAAAAGCCTTCAAAGAGGGGGAATATTCTGGTACCTCCTCGCACCCCTCACAGTAACACTGATACCCCCCTCACCCCTCATTGTAATACTGATACCCCTACAGTTCTCACTGTAACACCGACACTCCCCTCACTGTAATCCTGACACTCCCCACACCTCTGTGGGGTTCATTCTCCCGGATAGTAATAGTGAACATCTGGGTCGACTTCCTCTTGCTTTCTCTATCGTACGGCCAATCTACATCAAGACCCAGAGCCAACAGGACCAGGCCATTCGGCCCAACCTGTTTATACTGACCCAAATCACACGTGTCCCTCCTGCCTGCGTTTGGTTCATGTCCCTCCAAGCCCGTCCTCTCCATGCCTCCCCAGTCCAAACGTTTCTTGAATATTGCGACAGTACCTGCCCCAGCCACCTCCTCTGGCAGCCCATTCCGTGTTCCCCACCACCGTCAAGGTGAAGCTGCTCCCCTCTGAAGTCTCTCCCTCCTCAACTGAAACTGATCTCCTCTTCGCACTAATTTCTCTACTTTGGGCAAAGGATTCCTCTCATGATTTTGTACGCCTCCGGGAGATCACCCCTCATCCTCTTGTGTTTCAGGGTGTGAAACCGCAGCCTGCTCGACATGTCTCTGTAGCTCAGGTCCCCCCCAACCCGAGTCCTGGCAATGCACTCATAAATTCTCTCTGCCCCCTCTCCAGCTTGACTATAGAACACTATGGCTCAGACACTATGGCTCAGAAACAGGCCCTTTGGCCCTTCCGGTCCATGCCGAACTATTATTCTGCCTGGGCCCTCTGATCTGCACCCAGTCCATAGTCCCTCCATTCCCCTCTCATCCATGGACCTGTGCAAATTTTTCTTAAATGTTAAAATTGAGCCTGCATTCACCACTTCAGTTGGCAGCTCGTTCCACATCCCCACCGCTCTCAGTGTGAAGAAGTTCTCCCTAAACTTTTCCCCTTTCACCCTTAACCTCTGGTTTGTATCTCACCCACCCTCAGTGGAAAAAGCCGACCTACATTTACTCTGTCTGTCTCCCTCATAATTTTAAATACCTCGATCAAATCTCCCCTCGATCTTCTATGCTCCTAACCTGTTTAATCTTTCTTTGTAACTCAGTTCATGAAGTCCTGGCAACATCCTAGTAAATCTTCTCTGGCCTTTTTCTATCTTATTGATCTCTTTCCTGTAGTTCGCTGACTAAAACTGCACACAATCCTCCAAATTTGGCCTCACCAATGTCTTGTACAACTTTACCATAACATCCCAACTCCTGTACTCAAGACTTTGAATAATGAAGACCAATATGCTAAAAGTTCTCTCTACAACCTGTCCACATGTGACACCACTTTCAGGGAATTATGTACAGTTAGACCTCGACTTATGATATTTTGAAATTACGATGATCAGAATCCGTTTTGAATAAAGGGAAGTTGGGGTCGATCTGAATCAACATGGTGCTTTTCCTTCTCCGAAGGAAGTGCTTCCATCCATTCAGAGCTCGCAGCTCGCTTCCCAATCATGCTTTGTTGGACCCAACGCCATTAAAAAAAAAGTGATTTGGAACACGTATGCAGATTGGCATTACTGGGAGGGAGGGCGAGATTGAAGTGGGAGAGAGAGAGAGAGAGAGCGAGGGCAATCTGCACGTGTTCCGAATCACAACGTAGGTTGCGAAGTTACCAGGTGCCATCTCGGGCTCCCAGCAGGAGTGGGGACGTCAGCTTCCCGGCAGGAGTGGCAGGAAGATGCCGGTTTACGATAATTTCGCCTTATGAAGCAAGTAGTGGAACTTAAATTGGGATCTACCTTTACCTGTGTTCCCAGATCCCTCTGTTCTACTGCATTCCTCAGTGCCCGACCATTCACTGTGTACGTCCTTTCTTGGTTTGTCCTTCCAAAATGCAACACCTCACACTTGTCTTCATTAAGGTCCATCTGCCATTTTGCAGCCCATTTTCCCAGCTGGTCCAGATCTCTTGGGAAGCTTTAGAAACCTTCTTCGCTGTCCACAACACCTCCAATCTTTGAAAGCCTTCCTCACTGTCCACAACACCTCCAATCTTTGAAAGCCTTCCTCACTGTCCACAACACCTCCAATCTTTGAAAGTCTTCCTCACTGTCTACACCTCCAATCTTTGAAAGCCTTCCTCGCTGTCCACAACACCTCCAATCTTTGAAAGTCTTCCTCACTGTCTACAACACCTCCAATCTTTGAAAGCCTTCCTCGCTGTCCACAACACCTCCAATCTTTGAAAGCCTTCCTCGCTGTCCACAACACCTCCAATCTTTGAAAGCCTTCCTCACTGTCCACAACACCTCCAATCTTTGAAAGTCTTCCTCACTGTCTACACCTCCAATCTTTGAAAGCCTTCCTCGCTGTCCACACCTCCAATCTTTGAAAGTCTTCCTCACTGTCTACACCTCCAATCTTTGAAAGCCTTCCTCGCTGTCCACAACACCTCCAATCTTTGAAAGTCTTCCTCACTGTCTACAACACCTCCAATCTTTGAAAGCCTTCCTCGCTGTCCACAACACTTCCAATCTTTGAAAGTCTTCCTCACTGTCTACAACACCCCCAATCTTTGAAAGCCTTCCTCGCTGTCCACAACACCTCCAATCTTTGAAAGCCTTCCTCGCTGTCCATAACACCTCCAATCTTTGAAAGCCTTCCTCGCTGTCCACAACACCTCCAATCTTTGAAAGCCTTCCTCGCTGTCCACAACACCTTCAATCTTTGAAAGCCTTCCTCGCTGTCCACAACACCTTCAATCTTTGAAAGCCTTCCTCGCTGTCCACAACACCTCCAATCTTTGAAAGCCTTCCTCGCTGTCCACAACACCTCCAATCTTTGAAAGCCTTCCTCGCTGTCCACAACACCTCCAATCTTTGTGTTATCTTTTCTGTAGCAGAGTGAATAAAACGAACACACGTGGGGCCTTGCCCACAGCTGCAAAATGACCTCCCAGCTTCTGCGCTTGGTACTTTGACCAGCCTGTCCACCGCACTCCACTCTCATTTGCAATGCGCATCGTATAAGATGGCTCGCCAGCGTTTATACTTTGTGAGGTGCGTGAGGAGATTCGGGATGTCACCGAGGTATCGTGGAGAGCATTCTGGCTGGTTGCATCACTGCCAACTCTCAGAAAAAGAATAAACTCCAGAGGGTTGTTAACTTGGTCTGCGACATCACAGACACCAGACTCCACTCCATTGAGGACATTGACATGAGGTGGTGTCTTAAAAAAGCAGCCTCTATCCTCAAAGACCCCCACCACCCAGGCCATGCCCTCTTCACTCTGCTACCGTCAGACGAAAAAGGTACAGGAGCCTAAAGACAAGCACTCAGTGGGACAAGGACAGCTTCTTCCCTGCTGCCACCAGATTCCTGAATAATCAATGAACCACAGGCACGACCTGACTTTTCGTCCACTATTATTGTTATTTTTTTTAATAGTAAATGTTGGGTGAAGATGGATGAAGGGATTATTAACCACATGAGCAAATTGGAGATGACACGAAACTGGGTGGTGGGGTAAAGGGTGAGGAGGATGTCAGGAAAATACAGAGGGACTTGGACAGGCTGGGGGAGTGAGCGGAGGAATGGAAGATGAAGACAATGTGAGAAAATGTGAGGTTCTCCATTTTGGAGGCAGTAATAAGAGAGCAAAGTATTATTTAAATGGAGTCAAGCTAGGGAGTGGGGTAGTGCAAAGGGATCTGGGTGGACTCGTACACCAGCCACTAAAAGCTGGCATGCAGGTTCAGCCAGCTGTGAAGAGGGCAAGTGGCATGTTGTCCTTCATAAAGAGGGGATTTGGGTATAGGAGCAGAGATGCCCTCCTGCAGTTTTACAGGTCACCTGGAATATTGCGTCCAGTTCTGGTCCCCAAATTTGGGGAAGGACATACTTGCTACAGAGGGAGTGCAGCAAGGTTACAAGGTTGATTCCCAGGATGGCAGGATTGGCATATGCTGAAAGGTTAGAAAGACTGGACTTACATGCAATGGAGTTTAGAAGAATGAGGGGAAACATGATTGAGGTGGGGCTAGACAGAGTGAAATCGGATTCCTCGTTCCCAATGTTGGGAGAGACTAGGACTAGGGGACATAGTTTAAGAATACAGGCAAGGCCCTTTAGGACGGCGATCAGGAGAAATATTTTTACCCAGACAAGTGTGGATCTGTGGAATGTTTTGCCACAGAGGGTGGTAGGGGAAGATTCGCTGGATATGTTCAAAAGGGAGTTAGATAAGGCTCTTGTGGGTGGGGAGGTTATGGGGAAAAGGCTGGGAATGGGTACTGACAGAGAATGATCAGCCATAATTTTAAATATCTGGCTCGACGGGCCAATTGGCCTACTCCAGCACCTACTGTCTATTGTCTATAATATGAACGTTTGCCCTGTGACGCTGCCGCAAAACACTGAATTTCACAACTTGTTCATGACAATGGATTCTGAATCTGACTCCTGATTGCCTCTGCTCCCCAGAGCCTCTACCATTCACTGAGTACAACGGGCACCTTGCACAGAGCTCGTTCTGGGGCTGAGATCTCCCTGCCCTCCATGTCCAGTCGAACGCCGAGCATCCTGGACCACTCACTCACCCACACAATGCGTTCGCGACGCTCCCATGACGTAGCCAGGCTTGCAGGCACAGCGGAAACTCCCCTGCGTGTTGAGGCATTCCGCATTTTGACAGACTCCTTGCATGAGGCACTCATTGATATCTGGAACAGAGCGAGGGAGAGAGGCTGGGAACCTTTTGGAAACCTGAGCCGTGGACAATTGTGCATTGAGCATGCCATCGGCGGAGTAATTGGGAGGACAGGGTTCAGGTGGGAGAGGATGGGGGGGGCGAGGAGTTCTCTGTGAATGCAGAGCTGGAGGAAAAGGTGACTGAGGGAAGGGAAAAGGAAAGAGAGAGAAAGAGGAAAAGATACATGGGGCTAATTGAAACTGGAGAAGTCTCGTTTCCATTATCTTCCCCCATGTCTCCTTCCTGTTGACGTTGCAGTCAGCATGATGCTGTTACAGCACCAGTGATCGGAGCTGGAGTTCGAATCCCGCGCTGTCTGTACAGAGTTTGTGTATTTTCCCAGAGTCTTTGTGGGTTTTTTCTGGGGGCTCCTACCATTTGAGACGTATCAGGGGTTGTTGGGTAATTGGGTGTAATTGGGCAGCATGGGCTCATGGACCAAAATGGCCTGTTACTGTGCTGTATGTCCAAATTTAAATTTAAAAAGTCCATGTTCATGCCATCTGGATGGAGGGAGCCCAGACGCAAAATGAGGTGTCCCTCCAATATGCGGGCGGGCTCAGTCTGGCAGTACACGAGACCACGGACAGACAAGTCAGCAAGGGAATATGGCGGGGATTTGAAATTTGTGGACACTGGGAGATCCCCGCTATTGCAGCAGACAGAGCGAAGGTGCTCAACAAAGCAATCGGCCGGTCTCTCCAATGTAGAGGAGAACACAACAGGGGCACCGGGTGCGGTAGACGATCCTTTCCGATTGCTGGTCGAGGAAGAAAGGTTTGCTGCAGGGTTCAGGACACAGGCCGTGCATCGGACCGGGGACACTCCCTTTGCGCTGCAGGTTTGGCGGGTGGCTGTAACGTACCTCCCCTCCCCCCACCCCCAAACCCCGCCCCCCCAGACCACTTACCTTGGCAGTGGGTGGCGTTCAGTCGCTTGTAACCTTGAGGACATTCCACTCCAGTCTTCGGGTCAGCTGGGTCTGTGGGGAGAATGTAGGCTTACTTGTTATGAGGCCATTGATCCCATCAGATCCCTGCTAGTACTCAGTGCAGCAATCTCACCAGTGCCACTGCCCTGTTGAGCTGCACTGTGAAAAATGATTAAGTCACAGCTCTCCCTCTCTCTTTCCCTCCCTCCCTCAAGTTCTGCTCCACTCTCCCACCCCTGGTTCTATTTGATGTTGGTGGCATCAGTAGGATCGAAATGAGCTGCGGACGCAGCAGCAAAGATGATGCCGAGACTGCGATAGAGGCAAATTCTGAATCTAGGGCAAGCGTAGAACTTTCCAGCATGGTACAGGCCCTTCGGCCCACGGTATTGCACCAACCGATAAAAAAACCTACTCAGCAAACTAAACCTTGCCTCCCTCAAAGCTCAGAGTTATTATCAGGGTACACACATGACATCACATCAAACTCTTTTTTTCCTGCAGACTGAGATTGTGGAACTGATACCCCCAACCTCATCAGGGCAGGGTGAATGGAGGGAGCAGGCAAGGGGTTATGGGTAGAGTTACGATCCCAGAGGACCCCAAAACCCAGCAGCAATAGATATTCACCACGACAAATGGTTACTTCAACAAAAGTTGCTTTTAATTATCTTTAAACATGAAAACAGAATCACACTTTAACTTATCTCTATTAACTTACTTAACCTAACTTAACCCCCTTCTAATTCTAAGCGCACGTGTGTGTAATGCGTGTGTAAGTTCAGAAAGGTTCTTTGGTTCAAAGTCCAATCTCACTTCTCATTCCTCCAAGTTTACTGGTTGCAGGCAATTCTTATACCGTGCACAGAATTGAACATTTATCAAGTTCACCAGGCTTTGGTTCTTGAAGGGTAAATGGTTACTGCTCAGGAAGGTTCTTGTCAGTTTTCAGAGAGAGATTTGTTGTTCCTTTTTAATCAGCCACTTCAATGTCGAGCTGACAAAACTTCCCCCCATCAGGTATCTCCAGATGATAACCTCTTTCTTTCAGGTCACTACAGAGTTCCTTTCTATTTCCCTTATTTCAAGTGAAACATTAGACAGCCAATCCTCTCCTCTTGCATAAACCACAAGGGGCATCTTCTAAAATGGGCTTTCCATAAGCTTGCCAGCTTGTCCTGTTCCAGTCCCAGCTGTTTCTGCTGACTGTAACATTGAACTCATGATCTCTGTCTGTCTGTCTGTCTGTCTGTCTGTCTCTCTCTCGCTCTCTCTCTGAGAGAAAGCCTGTTTGACTCTCTCTTGCAAAACCACATGACCCTCTTACATCTCCTCCAGACAATCTGCAGCTCCAACAAGCTCTTTCATCTGATGCCTTTTGTAAATAACAATCCATTAGTGAAGACTCTAGAGCACTCTTCAAAGCTCTTGCAAAAGCTGCGAGGCCCCGACACATCTAGCATGGGCCGGAGCTCCAGTATTGCAAATAAGATCTATTTTAAAGTGTTTGTATGCGACCTATACTAAAAAATGTTTCTCAATTTATCTCCCAACAACACTTCTATATACTCTGTCACAGTAGGATCGGACTCGGGGACATGTCCAGCCGGCAGTATAACAGTGGTTTGCCACATTGGTAAGACAAAAAAAAAACCGTACTCAGGAAATGATACAAAAACAAGAAAGAGAAATGAAAAAAAATCCCCCAAACCTTCTTTTTTTCTGGCATCCATATGCCTGTCTAAGTTTTTAAAAAAATACCTTCATTGTACCACCCCTGGCAATTCATTCCAGGCACCCACTCCCAAAATGTCTCCCCTAAACCTTTCTCCCCTCACCTTGTACACACTTCTGGTGTTTGCTGCTCTTGCCCTTGGAGGGGGGGGCGGGGTGGGGGGGAAGGTGCTGGCTGTCCACCCTATCCACCCTCTCGTAATATTAGGCTGGGACCGCTTTCCCTGGGGAGCTAAGAACTGCCCTTTGCCGAAGTTTATAAAATCATGGATAAAGGTGCACTGTCATGGTCTTTTCCCCAGCATCAGGGAGTCCAAGGCATGAAGGCGGAGGTTTAAGGTAAATGGGGAAGAATTTAAAGGGGAAATGGCTGCTGGTGAGGACCGGGAGAGCACAGTGCTGCTCCTCTGGGTCCTACTGCCCGGGTCTAATCCCGGCAGCTCCATACAGGCTTTACAAAAAAAAGGGAACCAACAGTGTTTTTTAAAAAAAATCCCACATACATGGAGGTCCGTACCCAAGGTGTCAGGGAGAGCGCACAAGGAGGGGTTGCAGCTGCTCTCCCCCTCTCAGTGAGAAGAAGAGAAGAGGAGGAGGCGAACCTGCTTCAAAGGGTTCCACTTTTTAAAAATCTGGCAATCGTGGAAGTCTGCACTAAAGATGGCGGTGACTGGGCAGCGAACCTCAAGGGGTTGCAGACTCCGGGAGAGCAGCAGACCAGCACAGGGCACCAGAAACAGGGAGAACACCCACCCCCCCCCACAACATTGAAACAGACCCACACAGGCTGCGGGGCTGCTGGAGACAGGCTCATGGGAGGCGGGTATCATGGCCGGGATTCAGGAGGGTGCTGTGAGCAAGAGGGCTGCCTGACTGTGCCTGATGTTTGGATCTGGAGCGCGGGTTGGCAATGATTCAAGCTGGATCCGCAGAGGCTGTGAATCCACGGACACTCGGTGCCTCTGAAGGGACTCTCTTTCTCCCTACCAGTTAGGGGCGCCGGACGACACTGCCGTACGGCAGGCAGTAGGCAATTCTGCGTAATATTACGCGTTCTGTACTATTACATGACATTAAGGGCATCTTGAATCTGAAACAATACACCCAAACCTTCCTGAAGAGGGCTGGCAAAATCTTTGAGGACCCCTTCCACTCCGAGGGGGAAGAGATACAGGGGTGTCAGAGCCAGCACCACCTGGCTGAAGAACAGCTTCTTCCCACGGGCATCAAGAACAACCAAAGGAACTCCTTGCACTAACCACCCAAGGCTCTCATATTCATGAAACAATATTTATTTATTTGTATAGATGAAATTCTCATCCTGCATGTGTATTGTTAGTCCGTATGTGTGCTATATCTGGTTGTGTGTCTGCACATTTTGTACCGAGGACCGGAGAACCCTGTTTCATCAATCAGATGACAATAAACTTGACTTACTGCAGGGCATAATTAGCGACCAACAACTGGAGGAAACAGTATTTTCCGGTCGCCAGCACCAACTAAATCCCCTTTTAAGGAAATCTAAGCAAACAGAGAATTCCCGAACCTCTGGAGATTTTACTCGAATGCTGGTGGGACCCTTGTGGTAGAAGCCAAAACAAAGCAAGGGGCTTGGGGTTTTGGATTTACCATTAACAGCTTTACAGTAAGTGGCAGACAAACACAAGGCTCCATTCAGCAAGCAGAACCTGACAGGCCTGCAGTCAAAACTCCACACGCGACTAAAAAAATAACCACCTCAGCCAAAGAAATTCGGGGATATTAACTGCTGGGAAACACTGGATCCAGCAAGCAGGGCCAACACTTTTGAATGAGCTCCTGTCCAGCATCACGAGCCCACCACTCCCCCCAACCCCCCCCCCCCCCCCACTCCCGCCACCATTCGGGGCCCTAGACAGCCCTTCCTGAGTGGAGCAACACTTCACCTGTGAATGCCACATCTGGCCCTCTCCACTGCAGCCTCCCCTACATCGGGGAGGAGGGGGGGGGGGGCAGCCGCAGGCCGTGAGATGGCTTCGTCGGGCGCCTTGGCTCCATCGCCAAAGATAGTGGAGACCTCCCAGGGGTGGGGAGGGCTGCCTGGTATGATTTATCGTCCCACTCCCTCGCTGCCATCTCGTGCGCTGCCAGACTGAGAGCTGCTCGCCAATTGGAGGAGCAACACCTCGTCTTCTGTCTGGGAGCCCTCCAACTGGACGGCATTAACATTGACCTCCAATTTGTTAACTCCCCACCCCACACCCCCCCCCACTGCCTCTTCTTCCCCCTGTTTCTCTGTCTGTTCAACTCTCTCTCCTTTTCCCTCCTTTCACAGAGCCAAAATTGATTCTCACCTCTCCTCTTATCAGATCCAATAACACTTTTTGAGGGTCTGGACTCCCCCTCCCCTACCCATTCTTTCCTCTTTCTCTCTCCTGTCTTTAATCCAGACGATTTCCTGTTTTTTTACTCATTTCTAGGAGAAGCCCGGAATGTGGGGAATACCTCCTGGAGACGCTGTGGGCAGGTTCCTCAAGAATTTCTGCAATCACAGCATCTGCAGACTCTTGCGTTTCTCTGTTGTCTGAGCTCAAGTTCCTACCCATCTGTTTTCTCAGCTACTGACGGGAACTTAATGGGATTTGCATGCATCAACAGGGCGAATCCACTGAGTCTCAGTTCGTCACGTTTACCAGGTTTCTGTGGCCTCTTCTCTCCTTGTCGCACATTTCTGCAGAACATCAAATATTCAAGCACGGTCCAGACCAGTGATAGAAACCTACTCAACCAACGCAATCTCCCCATCTCATATTCACAGCCCTCCATGAGCCTGTTTGAGAGTCTTTTAAATGTCCCAGCCTCCATCACTACCCCCAACCCACCCCACCCCAGCAAAGCATTCCAGGCACCCAGTACTCTCTGTGTAATGAAGGACTCCCCTAAACCTTGCTCCCTTCATCTTGTACAGATGACCTTTGGAATTTGCTGCTCTCACCGTGGGAAAAAGGTGTTGGCTGTCCACCCTATAAACAGAGAGAGGTGAACAGAGAGGGACACAGAGGGGGGGAACAGAGTGGGGGACAGAGGGAACAGGGGCAGGAAGCAGAGGGGGGAATGGAGGAACAGAGGGGGGAACAGGGGTGGGAATCAAAGGGAGGGAAACAGAACAGAGGGGGGAAACAGGGGGAATGGGGGGAAATGGGGGAACAAAGGAGGCAAAACAGGGGAGGAAACAGAGGGGGGAAACAGAGGGGGTGGTAACAGAGGGGGGAAACAGGAGAAACAGAGGGGGAGACGGGGAATGGGGAACAGAGGGGGGAAACTGGGGCAGGAAACAGAGGGGGGTAACAGAAGGGAACAGAGAGAGAACAGAGGGGGAAATGGGGCAACAGAGGGAGTAACAGAGAGGGTGGAAACAGAGGGGTTAAAACAGAGGGGTTAAAATAGAGGGGAGAAAGAGATGGGTTGAAGCACAGGGGTAGAGCAGAGGGGCAGAGACAGAAGGGTGCATGCTGTGGGAGGGGGGCACCAAGGGAGTGACAGAATGAGGGAGGGGCAGAGCCAAAGAAGCAAAGGACTGAGGGAGGGACAACACCGAGGGAGTGAGTGAATGCAGGGAGTGGAGGTGCTGAGGGAACATTGTGCTGCAGAAAGGACAAAAAAGGTGGATGAAGGAAGAGCGGTGGATGTGATCTATTTGGATTTTAGTAAGGCTTTTGATAAGGTTCTGCATGGAAGGTTAATAAGGAAGGTTCAGCCACTAGGAATTAGTAGAGAGATTGTGACATGGGTTCAGAGATGGCTGGAAGATAGCAGAGAGTCATGGTGGATAACTGTCTGTCAGGTTGGAAGGCTGTTACAAGCGGGGTGCCTCAGGGATCAGTGCTGGGTCCCTTGTTGTTTATCATTTATATTAATGATTTAGAGGAGGGTGTGGTTAACCGGGTAAGCAAATATGCGGATGATACGAAAATAGCGGGAGTGGTGGATAGTGAGGTAGATTTTCTTGGATTACAGAAGGATTTGGTTTGGAAGAGTGGGCTGAAAGATGTCAGATGGAATTCAATGTAGACAAGTGTGAGGTGTTGCATTTTGGTAAAAATAACCAGAATAGAACATGTACAGTTAAGGGGAGGTTTTGCTAGCATTGGGTGTAAGGTTGTTGGTGTGATGCAAATCGAAGAGCTGATCTATCTCTTCCGTGTCGAAGCTCTGCCCTGCCCATTGTAGGCTTTGGATGGTACAGGATCTGCATGGGTGTATAGCTTTATCTTCATTGTCCTGATGTTGTGCTCACGGATCAAATTGACGTTTGCCCCTGGGCCCAGCTTGAAAGGAATATTTGTTCCATGTGTATGCATCGACATAATCCACTTATCCTGTTCACTTCGGGCACTATCATGCCCACAAAAAGTGTATCGCTGAGAGCAATTTCTTCTGTAGTGTGTACTCCTTTACTTCTCTCTCATTTCCCTTTGGACAAACATTGCTCCTGCATAGTGGCCTTAATATTTGATGCATGTTTAGTGCCACATCATTTACATTTGAATGTCTTTCCATTTTTTTGTTGTTTCCCATGTCTCATAACTTGCTTGTATGTGTGTCCAGACACTATGGCTACGACGATTTTTTCATTTTCACTGGCGTTTACACTATCACCAAACATTTTTACGCACTGCAAACCTAGTTGACTGGTGGGGCACATCTTCACAGATCCAGCTAAGGTAAGCTCTGTCTCTCGCAGCAACCTCTCTCCCATTTTCCTATCATTATTTCTGCATGCAATTTGACCACGGGATCTTTGAATCTTGTGGCGAGCTAAAATTACACGCTCTTGCTTCTAATTTCAAGTCCGTTAAAAAAGTATTAAAGCGCTCTTCCTGCAGCTGCTTGCGTGAGTGAAACACATCCCGCTCGAACATTTCATTCTCCTCTGGTGAATAGTGTTCATCGGACATCTTGATAACACTGTTGAATTTGCCCTGGCCTTCTGGCTCACCAAGAATAAATGCGTGGAGCTTGAGGTCTCACCATGGTAAGTAGCAGGGCAACCTTCCGTGTATCCAGTTGGCTATTGATTCCAATGGCTTGCAGGTACAGCATAAAGCTTTGTTTAAACAGTCTCCACTCATGGTCGACATTTCCAGTCCATTTTACAGTGTCAGGAGCTATTAAACCCTCCATATTTTCTCTGCTGATATCGACTGTTACTCACTACTCACGCTGTGTTGCTTCTTTCACTTCTGCACACAGCGGCACACTCCTGGTGTTTCTCCCACTCCTGGTACCATGAGATTTTTCTTTTATTACAATAAAGAAACTCAGGTTCTTTTTAAACAACTAGATTTATTAGCTGAAGCAAACAGCACTACGGCTAGAATTCACATGGAGGCCTCTATCTTGAATCTACCCAAGATGCAACAGCATTCCCAAGATGTGACATTCCCCAGATGCTACACACTCCCACTCTGACTACTCCTGGTTGTAGCACTTTATCACTACACACCCTTCTTTCTTTCCCTCTTCCTCTCTCTCTCTTCCTCTCTCTCTCTCTCCCTCACCTTTCTCACTCACATGGAAACGCACAATCCGATTGCTTCCTTTGATATACAAATGCGTAATATAAAAACTTTTTCTCTGCCCAACAACAGCTCCGAGATTCTTTGTCTTGACCCTGAGACTGGCAGCTATTGAACTCCTGCCCCACTTCCACAGGGTCTCATGCTCTGATACACATTGGCCCGCACTGACCTCACACAACTGAAGGGGGGGGAGGGGGAGAGAAGGGGAGAGGGTGGGTACCAGATTTCCTTGAAATATCTATCTTGAGAGACTGAGAACTAGGGGGCTTGCGAGGCCCCTTGTCAGTGCACCACCCCAGCCCCTCACATCTCACCAACTCGGAACTGGAGATGTTGTGTCTCATGGAGGACGACCGGACCTTGGGCAGAGTGTGATGTTTATTCTGGATTCAGTTACCCTGTCATCTCCAAGTATTCCTCTATGATTCCACGAACATTGTACACCAGGAATTTGTTGAATCTGTTCAATTATTGTTCTTGGCCAAGTGCCCGGCAATTTCTTTACTAGCAAGGCATCAAGGAATTTTCAACCATAGCTTTCTCTGATGGACCCCACACCCCTCACTGTGACACATAGATAAACCTTCAGCTGCACCGTGACACTGATGTAGTCCACTCTCCCCACTGTAAAACAGACGTACCCCCACTGTAACACTGATATACCCCAACCCCCACTGTAGTGGAAAGAAAAAGTTTGAAAGTCACTGCATTATCCTCTGCGAGAAGCATGTAGAAAACGCTCCTCATGTGCTAATCCCTTTAGCCCAGGACTCGTTCTTGTGAATCTTCTCCAAAGCCTGCTTTAATTGAGCAACCCATTCAGGTCTGAGGTGAGGACTCTGGCACCAACCAGAGGGATGGTTCCAACCCAGCTTGAAATCCAAAGGATCCCCCCCCACCACCCCTCCCAAGTCATTATCCAATTCCTGCCGCAAAGTACGAAAATCTGCAGATACCGTGGTTGCAGGTTAAAAAAAAACACAAGACTGGAGAAACTCAGCTGGTCAAACGGTATATGTAGCAAAAATAAAGCACAAAACCAATGTTTCAAGCTTTCCAACCATCCCTATCCCACCGAGACCACCCATAAATTGGAGAAACAACACTCGATTTTCCGTCTGGTCACACTGCAACTGGATGGCATTAATAGCTACTTCTCTGGTTTCTGCCCGCCATTCTCTCTCCCTTCCTTTTCCCCTAGCTCTCCATCGTCCTTCCCTCTCTATTCACATGGCCATCTCTCCTCCTCTCCCCTCCCCCCCATTTGGTCTGTTCCCTCCCTCCACTTATCCACCTCCTGCCTGCCTTTGGGACCGTGCTCCTCTCCACCACCTGTTTGGGCGCCTGCCTATGTTTCGCTCATACTGAACGTCGGTGAAGTATATCTCCGCCGTTTGACCTGCTGAGCTTCTCCGATGTTGAGCTTTTATTTAAAGCCCAACCAAAGGAGGCATGGCTTACACGGAATTTACCAGCATTTGAACGTACTTACAGTGATGGTGCCGGCACTTATTGCAGTTGCTAAATCCCCAGGAGGCCCCCACGCTTCCACAGCAATCTTCCTCCTTGGTCAGACCTGGGAGCGGATTGCTGCACTGTAAGTAAAACCAAACATTATGGCTTCAGTTCCGGCAAATAACTGACGGCGTTGAATGCCCGTGAAAGAGAGGCTTTTACGATCCTCTAGCCAACCCCATTGGAGACCTCATCGGCCCACTGAAGCCCGTACACCTACATAGATTCGCTGGCATTGTTGGGTTGTTATAGTGAAGTGGTATAAGACACTGCAGCTGTTGGCAGAATTAGCTGATTGAGTGGTTGCCCCAGAAACAGTCTTGCGCTCGACATTAGCAAAAACTAATGATTGTGGACTTCAGGAGGGGGAAATCAGGAGAACACAAACTAGTTCTCATCAAGGGTGGGGGTCAACAGTGGAGAGGGCCAAGAGCTTCAAATCACCGAGTATCAACATCTCTGGGGCCTCCACGTTGATCCACGTGAGGGGATCCAGTACGCCACCAAAGACTTGCAAATTTCCACCGTGGAACCCGTTCTGAGCACAGGACAGGAAGAGGCGACAGAGGGGTGTAGGCCCGGCCAGTGCCATCGCGGGCATCAGTCTTCACTCCATCGAGGATATCTACAAGAGGCAGGGGTCTCATGACAACTGCTTCTATTATCAAGGACACCCTCCCCCATCACCCTCTTCTCACTGCCACCATCAGGAAAAAGGTGCAGGAGCCTGAAGACAAGCACCCAACATCACAAGGACAGCTTCTTCCCCGCTGCCATCTGATTCCTGAATGGACAATGAACCCATGGACACTACCTCACTTTCTCTCTTTTACTGCACTCATTTTATTTAAAAAAAATGTTTTTTTGCAGAATTGTTATTTGGAGTAATTTTGCACAGTACCACTTCTGCAAAGCAACAAATTTCGTGACACACGTCATAAACCTGATTCTGTCCAAATTTGGAGTATTGTTTTTGGTCATTAGAAAGTGGCAGACAAGTGTGATGCGTTGGGAGAGCGTAAAAATGAACGAGCCAGCATGGTAGACTGATAACACAGCAAAAGCAGCCAGACAAAAGGGTCCCGGTTTGGCGTAGCTGGTACCCCAGGTCTGAATCCCACGTCGTCTGCAAGGGGCTTGTGCGCTCTCCCCGTGTCTGCCTTGGGTTCCCCCGGGGGCTCTGGTGTCCTCCCACCCTTCAAAAATGTAAGTAGGTTGTAGGTTAATGGGGTGTAACTGGGCGGCATGGGTTCGAAGGCCGGAAGGCCCTGTTACTGTGCTGGATGTTAGAAAGAAAATCACCAGAATGAGTATTTAGTAGAATTACAATAGAGGGTCTGATAGCTCAGTGGTTAGAGCATTGGTCTTGTAAACCAGAGGTCATCAGTTTGATCCTTGCTGTGCCTCAGGGGTGCTGGACAAAGTGGCAACTCCCTGTCTTCTTTACAGTAGACAAAGTTAAAGAATTTCATGTAAAGAATTAAATGTAGCATCACATGACAATAATGGAACCTTTATCCTTTTTTATCTTTAATATTGGGAAGAGATTGGATTGGTTAGGAGTTACTTTCTTTGGATTAAGGTCAAGGGGTCCAAATCGAAATGTATTAAACTACAAAGGAACAGTATAGCCAGAAGAATTTTAACAATTTGAGACATCGACAGGGTCAATGGTCATTACACCACAGAAATAGGCCTCTGCGGCCCTTCTAGTCTATGCCAAACCATTTTCTTTTGCTCAGTCCCTCTGACATGCACCCAGTCCCTTGCTCTCCATATGCCTCTCATCCATGTACCTGTCCAAATTCCTCTTAAATGCTAAAACTGAGTCCACATTCACCACCTCGTTCCACACTCCCATCACTCTTTGCGTGAAGATGTTCCCCCTAAACCTTTCCCCATTCACCCATAACCCATGGTTTGTATCTCATCTGCCCTCAGTGGAAAAAAAGCTGATCTACATTTACTCTGTCTGTCCCCCTCATAATTTAAAAACCTTCCCTCAAATCTCCCCTCATTCTTCTGCACTCCAGGGAATAAAGTCCTAACCTGTTTAACCTTTCCCTGTAACTCAGTCCTTCAAGGGTGGAGATTTAATTTAATTTTTCAAACTTTAGTTTTATTCATGGCCAGGGTAGACGTCGATTTTGGCCCATTTAAATCTGTGTCATCCAACTATACCCAAATTGGGGCCATTGTTAGCGTAGCAATCAACGCGCTGCTGTTCGAATCCCACGCTGTCTATAGGGAGTTTTTGTACGATCTCCCTGTGTTCGTGAAGGTTTCCTCTGGGGGCTCCGTTTTCCTCCCACCCTTCAAAATGTACGGGGGGTTTAAGTTAATTGGTGGCATGGGAGAAAGGGTCTGTTACCCCACTGTAGGTCTAAATTTATCTTTAAAATTGCAGGGTTCCAGAATGGGAGCCAGGATGAGATGATTAGTTAATTTAAATACACAGCGTGGTATCGTGCTCTTCTGCATGAGCCCATGCTGTCCAATTAACTGACAACCCCCAGTATGTTTCGAAGGGAAAACTCACGTGGACTTGGGGTGAATGCACAAACTCTTTAAAGACAGCGTGAGATTCAGAACCCCGGTCGCTACCGCTGTAACAGCGCTGGTGCAAGCATGATGACCCGAATGGCCTCCATCCCCCATCCTTGTCTGCAAAGAGTGGCTCACCGTCTTTGGCAGGGTTTCCTGGAAGCAGCGACCCAGATTCTTCTGCGAGATGGGAAGAGTCCATGGAGGGTAGTGATTGACCTTCTGCAAGGGCTGCAAGATCTTCTGCTCACCCAAGTGGCTGTCGATGCTGGAGACGCGGTGGATCTGGACGGTGGCTTCTGGAGGATGGCGCACGTGGAGGTTTATGACTGGCCGGAGCTGCACTGGAACCATAGATCCACAGAACATTACAGCACAGAAAACAGGCCCTTTCACCCCTGCCAAAATATTTTTCTGCCTTGTCTCATGGACCTGCATCCAGTCAATATCCCTCCCATCCATGTACCTGTCCAAATATTTTTTTTAAATGCTAAAATTGAGCCCGCATTCATCACTTCAGCTGGTTCCACACTTCCACCGCTCTCTGTGGGAAGAAATTCCCCCTAATGTTCCCCCTAAACTTTGACCCTGTCACCTTTAACTCATGTCCTCTGGTTTGTATCTCACTTACCCTCAGTGGAAAAAGCCGACTTGCATTTAATCTGTCAAAACCAGTGGTTTTCAACCTTTTTCTTTCCACTCACATCCCACTTTAAGTAATCCCCGTGCCATCGGTGTTCTGTAAGGGATTGCTTAAGGTGGGATGTGAGTGGGAAGGGAATGTTGAGAATCACTGCTCTAGACCCGATTGTTACCGAAATATTTTGCTTGAGAAAAATAGTTGTTTGCCCATTTCCTTTGGAGTTCAGAATCCATGCACATAATGAGTCAATGAGGGACGATCAAACTTTTTCTTTCCACCCACATCCCACCTTTCTAATCACAGAGCACCTATGGCGTTGGGAATACTTAAGGTGGATTGCGGGTGGAAAGGAAAAGTTTGAAAACCACTGATTTCGACCCATCTCAATTTTATAAACCTCCCCTCATTCTTCATTGCTCCAGGGAATAAAGCCTAACCTGTTTAACCTTTCCCTGTAACCCAGTTCCTGAAGTCTGGGCAACATCGCAGTAAATTTTCTCTGCACCCTTTCCATCTTACTGGTTCTACATCTTTCTGGTGACCAAAACTGCACACATTACTCTAAATTTGGCCCCATCAATGACTTATCCAAGTTTAACATAACATCCCAACTCCTGTACTCGATAAATAAAACACAGAAGGTCTGCAGAATCCGGGGCTGAAGTGAAAACACAACGCTGGAGAAGCTCGACAGGTCAACCTTCGCACCATGACGAAGGGGCTCAAGCCCGAAACGTTGGTGATGTATCGTTATCTTTGGTACATAAAGTCCACTGTTTGACCTTCTGAGTTTCTCCAGCATTTTGTTTTTCCTTAACTCAATACTTGCAATTATGAAGGCCAATGTGCCAAAAGCTCTCTGTACAACCATATCCACCTGTGGCGCCACTTTCAGGGAATTATGTACCTTGTGCTACCAGATCCCTCTGTTCGACCACAACTGTTCTGCAGTAATGGAACGTTCCCCTTCACACTGAGTCAGGTCGCTCAACAAGGGACTCCTTCCACCCTTTTCCCTTCCCATCACTCCATCCTCCTCTTCCTTCCTCCCTCGATGAAGGGCTCCGGCCCAAATCGTCGGTCGTATATAGGACACTGTGAGACCAGCTGAGTTCCTCTCGCATTTGTGTACTTTTACTGCAAATCACGAACAATTGTGAGCCGCTCCATTCTCCGTGAATTATCTTCTGAGGGATGCCTAGCCCCGAAGAAGTTCTCCTCTCTCTGAAGGGGGAGCTCTACAGGAATCTCTCACACTATTTCCCCATCCGCACTCCCTGCTGCTCTCGACCTCTACAATCGCGTGCTCGCCCAGTCTCGCCATAGCCACTTCAACCTACCCTGCTGAGTCTCTCCAGCATTGCGTGTTTACTTCAACCACGGGGTCTTCAGACTTTTGTGGTTCATTCCTCCTCCCTTGGGCAATGACTCAGCTTCCCCTCCGCTGCCCCTAACTCCGTCTCATGGTCCCAAGGAAGTCTGTGGTCAAAACCTGATGCTGAGCCATGTGAGGGGCTTTCAGGGCAGGTGACTGACTGCCCATTTTAAGGTGCGGGTGGGGTGGGGGGGGGAGGTAGAGAAATTCAGGGAGTGGATCCAGAATTTGGGGCCCTGTTGGCTGAGAGCCAATGGAGTAATGGCCCTCCCTGGGGATCAATCCATCTTCCATCGTCTCTCCCACTTCCCGACGGTTGAGAAGGAACATCCGTGAATTAAGCCCATCAATAATCACAAACTGTGAGACCGACAGGCTTTTATCAACAGTCGTCAACCTCGTTAACCGATCAAGGGGGAGCATGCAAAGGGCTTTTGGTAGGAGGCGTGTCCAGCTGGCAGCAGCCAATCATAGCACAACAGTGGTTTACCAGAGCCCAGTTGGCCCCTCTGTTGGCCACTCAAGCCCCTCCTGCTACCCTCTCCCTTCTTCCACCCCCCTACCTCCATTCTTCCCAATCCCAACAGCAACTCCATCTTCCTTCCCTGCTTTATTAACAAAATGGCAGCCCATTTCAGCTATAAAAAACAATAATTAGACTGGACAACAAATTTTTTTCGAAAGGTTTTCTCCTTGAAAAACAAAAATTGGGGATTGTGATAGACAACTTAGACCTGAACACAAAGATAATTTCACGTAGGAAGTTGGTGAACCATTCAATCAACTTTGATTGAATTTAGGACTTAGCGTAATCTCGCGATTCTGCTGGGTCGAACCTTCCTGAAGACAATAAATGCTATTGTTGATACACTCACTATGCGATTATGCACTATGCCTCAATGTGTGTTCAATCTAGATCAATGTAATGCCACAAATTTGGAGTATTGTGTGCATTTCTGGGCACCTAACTCCAGGAAGGACATCAATAAGATTGAAAGAGTGCAGAGAAGATTTACTAGGATGTTACCGGGTCTTCAGTTGATTTGAGTTAGAGCAGGGTTTCCTAACCAGGGGTGCGAGATAGCATTCCAGGGGGTGTGAGATAACATTTCAGTTTTTTTTATAAATCCATTCTCCTTCAGTTTGGATAATATGTCGGATGATGAAGAGCTGAAGGAAGATCTTATTGAACTGCGCACAAATGTGTTCTTGAAATGCAGTTTGAAAGCAAAACTTTGGAACAATATTGGTGTTCGGCAATGGACATGTTTCCAAGACTTTGTGAAAAGGCACTAACTGTGCTCATCCCATTCGTGACGACATACTTATGCGAGTCTGGACTTAGTGCCCTTTTGTCAATCAAGACAAAATCTAGAAATCGCTTGAGTGCACAGGCAGACGTGCGGATTCCTATTAGCAACAAAGTGCCACGTTTTGAAAAACTCTTAAGCAATAAACAGGAACAAAAAAGTCATTAAATTTAAATTGGCTTATGAACATTTGAATATTAGTTCTTTAATTTTTTAAAAGAAATTTCATGCTTGGATGAAAATTTAATTTTTTTGTAGGTTTTATGCAACTTTTAATTTGTTGTAATATTTTTCTTTTCCATATGTTTCATTTTTGTTATATATTATTTAAAAATTGATTACACAAATTTGTTTTGGTGACCTTCACCTTTATTCTTAAATAAATTATTACTTTAAGGAGTGCGAGAACATATTAAAATTTTTTAGGGGTGCGGGGCATAAAAAAGGTTGGGAACCACTGAGTTAGAGTGAAAGGTTAAACAGGTTGGGACTTTATTCCCTGGAACGAAAAAGAATGAGGGGGAGATTTGGTGGAGGTTTACAAGATCATGAGAGGTCTAGACAGAGTGGATGCGAGGAGGCTTTTTCCACTTAGATTGGGGGAGATAAATATGAGAGGGCACAGTTTTCAGTTGAAAGGGTTAGGGGCAACATTCTTCACTCAGAGAGTGGAACGAGCTGCCACCTGAGGTGGTGAACGTGGGCTCAATCTTGTGTTTTAATTGGATGGATACATGGTTGGGAGAGGTCTGCAGGGTTATGGAATGGGAGCAGGTCAGTGGGACTAGTGAGATGATGATCGGCACAGACTAGAAGGGCCGAATGGCCTGTTTTCTGAGCTGTAGCATGCTATGGTTCTATCTGGATGTGTGAGCTGCTTTTACAGCCAGTCTGTATCTATCCTGACTAAACATGCCCAGGCCTAAGACAACACTTGCGTAGCACCTGCACTGAGTGCATGTCCAGGCCTGCTTGGATTGACCAAAACAGCTTGGTTTGCAGGCAGTATACTTAAAATATGACAGGAAATCACAAAATAGGTTATATATAAAAAAAAGGTACATTATAGGAAATTTTTAAGGTGATTTTCATGCTCATCAGCCCAAACAAATCGATAAAATACATCCAGGAAGCAAAATCTTAATTGTCCAGTGATGTTTATTATTAAGCAATATTTATTTACTTTTATGTAGGTATAGTCACCCTGCGTATGCTTTGTCTGCCTGTACGTGTGTTCTGCCTGGTTTTGTGTCCGCGTGTTTTGTGCCGAGGACCGGAGAAAGCTGTTTCGTCAGGTTTTACTTGTGCAATGGGATAATAGATGAACTTGAACTATCCCCACCTTGCCACTGCTTACTCTGTGGGAGAGCGTTCCGTATCCTTCTGTTCTCCCATGGGATTTCAGTGATGACCCTTCATCCTCAAACTCACACTGTTCTCCAACCCACACTGTTCTCCCCGTGGATGAAGCACTCTATCTAACCCTAGCCTCCATCAGGTTGGCCTTCTTTTTCTCAAAAGTAACCAAAATCTAACCATTATCTCAGTTGACAAATAATTCTCCCTGAAGAAATCTCCATATCCATGGAGCCCATGCTGTTTCTACATCCCAACCCCCATAGGTCATAGGGTTACCAGAGGGCTTCAGGAGTCGGTGACTGTTGTATCGATTACGGAGGGCCACATGACCTCTCTGTCTGGAACCTAGTGGGAGTCTGGATTGCGGAGGGCCACATGACCTCTCCGCCTGGTGCCTGGTGGGAACGTGGATTGCGGAGGGTCACGTGACCTCTCCACCCGGAGCCTGGTGAGAACGTGGATTGCGGAAGGTCATGTGGCATCCAGCTGGAACCTCGGCGGAAGTTGCATCAAGGTTGGACTGCCCATCCGTTAGTCCACACCTGACTATTGGCCCCTTTAATCGTCCAGTGATTCTCTGAGCCGGGCCCTCCAGCTGACTGCACTACGAAATCCACCATGTGTAGTGGCTCTTTTTCTCTGCTCTTCGGCAGGGGCGCAGGGCTAAATATTTTAGGTGCCAGAGATGCCCAATGAAGAACTGGAGCTGTCCCCTAAGGTGTCTCTGGCAGCACCTGCACCCCTACTCTTCGGTCCTGAGACGAACCCTAGGTGGCGAACTGTGGACAATGTTGGAGGAGTTGTTGGTGAGGTGTGCACTACCCAGGGATCGGGGGGGGGGTGTGTTAGATGGCATTGGAGGCATCCCCACATTAGATAAGGACAGCCTGTAGCGTATTGTTATAAGTCTGCTAGTATTAGTAGTCTTAAGTCCGGTTATACTATGTTGCGTGATTGAGGGTACTAGTGTGTGTTATCTCTGTTGTGGTCTACTTGCGTGTGCTTAATTGCTCTTTGAACCCACCGAAAAATTCCCTTCCCGCACAACAGTGGCGGGGAACGTTAGCCCCAGCTATGGTGCAGGATGAGGATTTGAAGCCACCCCACCAATGAATATAAAGGCCACCATTTGGAGACAAACATAATGGCGGAGGAAAGAGAGATGTTTACCTTCCGACCGGAGGTGCTGCCCTCCTGAAGACAAAAATCCCGGGATGAATTTGGCCGAGGAATGCTCGTCTGGGGAGAGCTGGAGGGTGAAGACCGAGTGCTTGTAGGTCTCGGAGACCTTGTCGGCTGGCTGCTCGGCCGGGGTCGGCCGGTGAGGGTGGGCCTTGCCGCTGACGGAGATCTGGCAAAACTTGCCGGTGAAGTGGGTCGGGCATTGGCAGCGGTTCCGCGAGCTGCACTGTCCACCATTCATGCAGGGCAGCGGACACACGACTGTGGGAACAAACGAGAACGAGCAATGAGTGGCGGCTGCCCCCTTTCGATTTCCATGCCCATCAGGGGTGGAGGAACAGCATTGGAACATAGAACATTACAGCACAATAAAGACCCTTCGACTGATAGAAACCACCCCTTCCTCACCCCCACAATTCTCTATTGATCTTGTATCCAAGTCTTTTAAACATTTCCATTGGTCCAGCCTCCATCATCACCCCTGACAATGCATTCCAGGCACCCACTACTCTTTGTGTAAAAATCTTACCCTGATGTCTCCCCTAAGCTTTCCGCTCACCTCATACAGACGACCTCTGGTGTTTTCTGCTCTTGTCACGGGAAACAGGCCCTATCTTTGCCTCTCATAATCTTGGGGACCTCTATTAACCTACAAGCCCCCCGCTCATTTTGAAACTGGAGCCCCGGAAAGAAACCCACACCAACATGGGGAGAGCATACAAACTCCTCACAGACAGCGGCGGATTCGAACCCTGGCATTGCACTTACTGCTGCTCTAACCATGACACCCTATCTCTGCCTCTCTTAATCTATTAGGTCACCTCTTATCGTTCTTCGCTCCAAAGAATAAAGCCTCTCCCCAGCTTTGCCAACCTTGACACATTCTCCAATCCAGGCAACATCCTGGTGAATCTCCTCTGTCCCCTCTCTATAGCTTCATAGAAACATAAAAATTAGATGCAGGAGTAGGCCATTTGGCCCTTCAAGCTTACACCGCTATTCAATATGATCATGGCTGATCAGTACCCGCTTCCTGCCTTCTCCCCATACCCCCTGATCCCCTTAGCCATAAGAGCCAGATCTAACCTACTCTTGAATATTGACAAGGAACCGGCCTCAACTTCTTCCTGTGGCAAAGATTTCCACAGATCCACCGCCCTCTGGGAGACGACATTTTTCCTCATCTCAGTCCTAAAAAATTTCCCCCTTATCCTTAAACTGTGACCCCTGGTTCTGGTTTTCCCAGCATTGGAAAAAACCTACCTGCGTCTAGTCTGTCTAAACCCTTGAGAATTTTATATGTTTCTAAAGGATCCCGCCTCAATCTTCTAAATTTCACAGAATACAAGGCTCGTCTATCTAACCTTTCTTCATATGTAAGTCCTTCCATCCCTGGTATCAGTCTAGTGAACCTTCTCTGTAACCCGTCCATGGCGAGGATGTCCCTCCTCAGATAAGGAGACCAAAACTGCACGCAGTGCTCCAGGTGTGGGCTCACCAAGGCCCTGTACAGCTTCCACATCCTTCCTGTAATGAGTTGACCAGAAATGAACGCAACCTTCCAAGTGTGATCTCACTAGAGTTTTACAGAGCTGCAACATGACCTCTCGACACGACCTCAATCCCCTGACCATAAGCCTGCTTATCGGCCCTGTCAACGTGGGCAGCAAGCTTGAGAGCTCTATGAATTTAGACTCCAAGGTCACTCTGCTCCCCCACACTGTTGAGAATAACATATGAGAGTGGGCCAGAAGTAGACAGCAGAGCCTCATTTCCAGCTCTGTGTGCCTGTACTATAATCCCCCACCAGCATACACAACAGAGCCATGGAACAATATAACCATATAACAATTACAGTACGGAAACAGGCCATCTCAGCCCTTCTAGTCCGCACTGATTCAAGTGAACTCCATTAGTCCCACCTACCTGCTCCCTGTCCATAACCCTCCAACCCCCTCACATCCATGCACTCATCCAACCTCCTCTTAAATGACAGAATTGACCCTGCTGCAACCACCTCTTCTGGAAGGTCATTCCACTCAGCCACCGCTCTCTGAGTGAAGAAGCTTCTTCTTTTGTTACTTCTAAGGTTTTGCCCCCTAACTCTTAACTTATGACCCCTCATTCCAATTTCCCCATACCTCAAGAGGAAGAGCCTATTTGCATCCACTCTATCTATTCCCCTCATAATTTTAAGTACCTCTATCAAATCCCCCCTCAACCTTCTATGCTCCAATGAATAAAGATCAAGTCTACTCAATCTTTCTCTATATTCTAGATTCTGCAATCCTGGCAACATATTAGTAAATCCTCTCTGTACCCCTCTACCTTATTGATATGATTCCTACAATTTGGAGACCAGAACTGCACACAATATTCCAAACTTGGCCTCACCAATGCCTTGTAAAGGATCCTTTTATTGTCACATACAGTAAACCTCCTCACCCCCCACCTAGTATCTGGTACCCATGGGAATGGAAGCGAATTTTCCGGTTGCTTGAGACTGGCTCTTACAATGTCTAACTCATACAACTGCATTGAGAATAAACAGCTTCAAAGGGAAAAAAAACTACACTGTACTTACACTAAACAAACTTCACGTGCATGATTAGTTAAAGCTTAAAGCATTATTTTCAGTCACATTCTTTGAAAACCTTTAACCGTCGCTGCATCTGCAGGTTCTTCCCCCTCCAAGGAGCCGTCCGAAAGACAAACAATAACATTACAGATAATTTACACCCCCCCCCACCTTCCCCAGGTTTAAAGATAAAGCCGTAATAATATACTTAATAACATACCAATAAGAAATTCTAAGCAGGGATAAGGAGACACTTTAAGAGAGTCACCCCAACATCGAGCAGCATCAACCAGCTCCTCATCCTGGGTGACGCCATTGCTGTTTCACGCAAAAAGCCTTATAGCCTGAGACTGACTGATCTCGGAAGCTAAGCAGGCACAGGCCTGATTAGTACTTGGAGGGGAGACTGCCTGGGAACACCAGATGGTGTAGGTCTCCATGAGGGGCGCTGGACAAAGTGGAGACTTTCTGTCTACCTTCCGGTCGATGAAGGTGAAGGAATTTCATGTACGTTACATTCTAAATGTAGTATTACGTGACAATAATGGAACCTTCACCCTTAGTCAAACAGCTGCTACAAGCAAAGCCCCACCAAGGCTCTCCGCAGGCTGAATATTTGCTCCCATCTTCACCAAAGGTTTATATGTTACTTTAGAGAACCTTTACAATTTTAAACTTTTATATTATTCCTATTTATTTTGTTACGAGCTCAAAGGGTCCCCAAAAACCAGCAGCAACAGATATTCACCAAGTCAATGGTGATTTTAACAAAGATGTTTTTAATTTTCTTCAAATAAAATAACAAGATCAATCTTTAACTTGTTACTATTAACTTAACCCCCTTCTCATTATAACCGCATGCATATGTAATGTGTTTGTGTTCAGGAAAGTTCTTTGTTTCACTGTCCAATCATTCACTTTTCACTTCTCCAAGTTCACTGGGATCAGGCAAGTTTCATGCTGTGCACAGAATTAAACATTTATGATCTTCACCGGGCTCTGGTGCTTTAACTTAAATTGTTACCGCTCAGGATGGTCTTTGTTGGTTTCAGAGAGAGATACTTGTTGTTCGTTGGACATACACACAAACTAATCTCCTCCAATCAGTCACTTCAGTGTCTTGCCGAAGAAACTTCCCCCCCCCTCCCCCCGTGGGGTTTTCCAAAAGATAACCTCTTCTTCCAGGTCACCACAGAGAGTGCCCCTATTTTAGGAGAAACACAGTAACCAGCCACAGCCTCTTGTAATTGACTACAAGGGTTTAGAAAAGGCTGAACTCAGAACTCGAAACCCGTCTTCAAATGTGGTCTTTCTCAAAGCTCCTAATTTTGTAGCTTTCACCACGAACCCTGTGCAGTAAACCTGACTGCCTCGCTCTCCGTTTGCAAAACCACACGACCCCTCTTAGAATAGCAACCTTCAACCAGCAATTTAAACTTCTGCCACCAGTCTTAATAGCAACAGATTTTCAGTTCTCGAGCCTGTGCACCTGTTCAAACATATTGTTCCTTTAAAGAAATGCATTTTAATTCTACAACATCAGTCCAATTAACACCTACTTGTGAAGTCTTCACAGGCACTCTTCATGATTTCTGTAAAGCAATGGTTGTCAACCTTTATCTTTCCACTCATCCCACTTTGAGTAATCCCTCTGCCATCAGTGCTCTGTGATTAGTAAGGGATTGCTTAAGGTAGGATGTGGGTGGAAAGAAAAAGTTTGAAAACCACTGTTTTAATCGTCCTTCATGGACTTGTTATGTGCACGGTTTCAGAATTCCAAAGGAAATGGGCCAATGACAATTTTTCTCAGGCAAAATATTTTAGTAACAATTGGGTTAGAGCAGTGATTCTCAACCTTCCCTTCCCACTCACACCCCTGTAGTCAATTACAGAGCACCGATGGTATAGAGAATACTTAAAGTGGGATGTAAGTGGGAAGAAAAAGGTTGAGAATCACTGCAAATCACTGTAGACTTGGAGTCCATTCTTAGGCATAGCTCTTACATTCTAAATGAGACATCTTTTGTGCAATGTTAATGTCTCTTGTGGAAATGTAAACTGAAGGCCACTTCAGACAGTCCAAAAGTCGGGATGAAAAGCCGGAGAAATTCCACCATCTACCTTTCTGAATGTGTGGAGGCGGTCTTCGAGCCGCATATTCCAACCTCTCTCTGGAAAGGATAATCTCCGCAGCGCAGCCCTCTGCCGATCGATTTGAATGGGCAGCCGCACAAAGCGACCGTTGGGGAGGGGCGGGCTTATGACGTCGCAGTGACGTCGTCAACCTGAGACGCAGGAGAACAAATGTTAAAACCCCGGCAGGGAGGCATTCCAGGTATGCTCCCTTGTACCTGGCTGAGAGCATAATAAGCATTCGCCTGGCCTGCTCCGTCCGGGGCCGCCGTGATCCAGTATAGGGCTCTTCATCTTCTGTGCGCTTCAGTGATGTCACATTGGTGGGGGGGTGGGGCCAATGGCAGCAGTCGGCCCACCTCCATGGGGCTCCAGAGGGCACCATGAGGTGCCTCTCCTTTGAATGGGACCCTTTTAGGGCTGCAGTCTGAACGGTAAGTTTCCATCGGCTCAAGGCAGAAATGGCCTTGAGATATCTGTTTGTGAAGTGCGACCTAAGCTAAACCCTCACAATCTTAAGATATATGTTATCATAATTTTATTAACCCATTCTGCAACAATTTAAATTTTTAAGATTTATTTATTTTCCTCAATTATTTTATCGGTTGCTTGAATTTCAAGTAACAGAGATTATACTGTAAAACATTTTTTTAAAATGTAGACGTGCAGCCCTCCAACAGGCCCCTCCGGCTCACAAGCCCGTGCCACCCAATTACACCCAATCAATATGGAGGGAAAACCCACGCAGGTCATGGAGAGAATGTGCACGAGTCATTAGCGCTGTAACTGCGTTGTGATAACCGTTAGGCTATAACCATGCCACCCCTCATGCCTTTCGATATGTAGCACGGTCGAGGCCAATTCTGGCCTTGCTATTCAATTACACCCAAATCAGCCTACATTTTGGCGGGTGGGAGGAAGCCGGAGCACCCGGAGGAAGCCCACGCAGACACCAAGAGAGTGTACAAACTCCTGATGGACAGCACTGGATTCGATCACAGATCACTGGCGCTCAACTGCTAGGCTAACCGTGCCAAGTTCAAAGATGTAAGAGCAAACAACTGTGCAATGCAGAGGGGGGCATTAGGGTAACCAGAGGGGGGGGCACAATTTGCTGCTTGAAAACTCCCTTGGTGAGGGGGGGAACTTATGCTAGGGTCCTGCAGGTACGCCAATCCACTTTGCGCGCGCAAGAAGAGACATGGCAAGGGGCGACCTACGCACCCCTCCGGGGACGCCGCATTTAACATGGCAAGCGCCCCCCCTTTCTGTTCTGACACCCCCAAATGGAGGACAGCCAGATTGTCTGGCCTAAAACTGGCTACTCGAGTGCAGGCAGGAGGGTCGTAACACCTCATTCGTGGTGTCCTTGTGCCTCTGGGTGCTCGCCTTCAGGCTCCTGTACCTGTACCTCCTTCCTGATGGTAGCAGAGAGAAGAGGCATGGCCTGGGTGGTGGGGGTTCTTTTAGGATAGAGGCTGCTTTCTTAAGACACCACCATTTAATGTCATTTATTGGCTTTGGTTCTGAATGGCTCGATTGATGAAACCTAGGATCTAGCTTTCAAAGACTAATGCATGTATCTGACCTGTCCACCAAGCAGAGCAGTGCCATTTAACCTGTCCTCTTACTACTTGTACCTCCTGCACGAATGCAGGGCTTCACACTTCCCCGTGATCAGTCTCAGTAAACAGCCTGCACTTGCCAGCGCCCCTCCCTGAGCCCCGAGGGGTGGGGCCAATTAATTTCCCCACTGGGGTGCGCCGATCCAGTGGGCCACCCTGGCTCTAAAGCCCAGCACTTGCCGAGGATCCAGCTCCACCCTGAAAACCCTACACAGACAGCAGGATGCTGTGTGCTGCGGGTGTCTGTTGTGGTCGGAGCTTGGTGTCCTCATCGCCTCATTTAGATGTGGACGTCTGTGTTATTTCCTTCGGCTCAGACAGGTCACTCTCTCTCTCTCTCTCTCTCTCCCCACCACTCCCTCGCCCTCTCTCTCATTCTCTCTCTTCTGTCCCCTCCTCTCTTCTCTCTCTCTCTCTGCCCCCTCCTCCACCCTCTCTCTCTCATGCTCTTTCTTCTCTCTCTGCCCCTTCCTCCCCCTCCCTCATGCTCTCTTCTCACTCTCTCTGCCCCCTCCTTGCCCCCCTCTCTATCCCCTCCTCCACCCTCTCTCTCGATCTCTTCTCACTCTCTCTCCTTCTCCTCCTCCCTTCTCTCTCTCACTCCCCCCCCCCCCCACTTCTTTCTCTCTCTTTGTTCTGAGGCCTGGAGGCCACACCTAGTCTTAGTTTGCCAAAAGCAGTCTGGCTCATGATGTGGTCCCCTACTGAAAACATCTGTAAGCTCTTGTAGTGGGCCACAGTCCTGGGTGAGCAACAACAGGAAAGGATATGCTTTGTGGAAATCTGCAGACTGGATCACTCACACATGCGCACGCGCACACACACTCACTCACACATGCATATGCACACACACTCACAAGTGAACACACATAGACGTGTGCACTCAGATATGCACACACACACTACACACGCATAGATGCACACACACAAGCACTCACACATGCATTTGCACACACATACAAGCAAACATACACATAGACGTGCACTCACAGACATGCTCATACATGGAACAGGTGCACATGCATGCACACGGATACACACACGCACACATATCTCTCTCACACACACACACACACACACACACACACACACACACATCCACTAAATTACTGATGCATGTACACACATACACAGACACAGAATTGCACTTACAGATGCATGCACAGTAATATTCCTGGTATCCAGAATTCAAGCCACCGGCAACCCAACCAACCAGCAAAAAAAAATCAATGAAATAAATGAAGAGAAATTAAATGAGAATAAATAATGTAAACGAAGCAATGCACGACCCTTTGATGAAGATGGGAGCAAACGTTCAGCCAGCGGACCGTCCCGGTCGTGTCCTGCCCGCAGCCGCTGTTTGAGCCAACTAGAATAACCCAGCTTCCGCAATCCCTGTAGGTGCCAGATAGCAGGAGATTTTTAACCGTAAGAGGGTCGCACACGTTCCCATCCACTCAGGCGCAGGCATTCGTGTGCACACAAAGGAGGGCACTGGGATTAAGAAAGGCTCTCGAAGGGTCTCGGGCGCTGATTGTATCGGAAGTTCGGATATGGAACCCGGGAGGCCGATGGCTCCAACAGGAGTCTGTGCAGCTGGGGGTGGGGGGGGGGGGTGAGGGGGTGATGAGGGGGGTACAAATTCACAGACACTTGGGGACTCTCTATTGATACCCCAAATTGTAAGGGGCACCGGTGCTCATGGCGGCTCTTGGTTTGCCTTATGGCCGACAAATTGTGAAGTATTGCGTGCCTAAAACATTTTTTAATGTTTTAATACATGACAATAAAAGGAACCTTTGTACTCAAAGATGCATCACACAATTGTGCGAACACACACAATTTCAAGCAGGCACACACACATATGGAAAATTATATGAATGAAAGGGATTAACAAGGATTTTACCGCCATGGTAAATTACCCTGAGCCCTTAAGTTAATCACTCCGCTGCGCCCATCTGGTGCCAATAATTAGAGAACAACAACCAGAGGCCATTGAATTTAATAACTGGTACCAGGTGATACTCAGGTGGTCTGGCACCGAGTGAATGAAGCCTCACGGGAGATATGTCTCCTTAACTACCCTATCACCTTTCGCAGCAACCTCGAGAGATCCATGGATTTGCAGCCAAAGGTCCCTCCATTCTTCCACATAGGAGGGAGTCAGAGGAACACAACCCAGTCCTTGTCGAGGGCTCAGCAGTGGAGAGGGTCAAGAACTTCAAATTTGAATGTCCGAGGATTTGCCCTGGAGCCTCCACGTTGATGCAAGGCTCACCAGCGGCTAATACTTTGCGAGGTGTCTGAGGAGATTTGGTACATCACTGAAAACCTTCTACAGGTGGTACCGTGGGAGCATTCTGGCAGGTTACATCACTGCCTGGTACAGAGGCGCCAACTCTCAGGACAAGAATAAACTCCAGAAGGTTGTTAACTCGGCCTGTGACATCACGGTCACCAGACCTCATTCCATCAAGGACATCAACGTGAGGCAGTCTTAAAAAAAACAGCTTCCATCCTCAAAGACCCCCCACCATCCAGGCTGTGCCCTCTTTTCACTCTGCTACCATCGGGGGAAAAGGTCCAGGAGCCTAAAGACGGACACAAGAACAGCTTCTTCCCCTCTGCCATCAGATTCCTGAACGATCAGTGAACCAAAGACACGGCCTGACTTTTCGTGCACTATTATTTTTATTTTTTTTATAATAATGTTGTAAGATGGTTATAATATGAGTGTTTCCCTCAAAACACCAAATTTCATGAATTGTTCATGATAATAAATCCTGATTCTGAGAAGAATCCTCCCATTAACCATGTACTCTGCCTTTGAGCTTGGCCTTCCAAAGAGCGTCTCTCCACACTTATCCGGACTGAACTCTGTCTACCACTCGTCCGCTCTTCTACTTTCTAAACTATCCTCCTACAAATGTGACCAACCCATCCCTTTACTTCTTCGTCAGGTACATTTGCAAAAAGCGCAAAGGGTGCGGAACTCCACTAGTCACTGACCTTCAGACAGAACACCTTCCATCTGCTCCTACACTCTGCTTTTTGACCCCTGTCAAGTCATTCCTCTGCAGGTAAAACGAGACTATCCAAAAGCCCATCATAACATGTGGAGGTCTGTGGACACTGCAACTTAAGTAAAGACCCAACGTTGGAGAAATTCAGCAGGCCAACCAGCGTACTTTATATAGATGCTTAGCCAATGTTTTGGGCTTAAGCCCTTCATCAAGGTATAAGCAAAATGTTGGCAGGCGTCCGATCAAAATAGTCGTGGGGAAGGGGCAGGGGGAAGGATCACAGACCCACGGGCAGGAGGTGAAGGGAGGGAGGGGACACAGCAAATGGGGGGGGGATGGCTTTGTCAATTGAGAGGGAAGGGGGTGGAGAGCTGAAGGAGAAGGACGAGGAAGAGTGAGGGAGTGAGGAGCGGGTCGGCAGAAACCGGAGAGGTCGGTGTTAAAGGGGTCCAGTTGGAGAGGGGCCCAGGTGGAATATTTTCCATCCAAGGCCAGTCTCTCCTGATAAAATGCTCCAAGCCCAGGCAATGTCCCAAAGAACCCTGCTCTCGTGCAATGCCCAAAATTGCTGGAGAGACTCAGCAGGTCACGCAGCGCCTGTGGGAAGTAAAGAGTGACCGATGTTTCGGGCTGGAGCCCCTTTGCCGAGGTATGAGCAATCTCTTGCATGTCTGTGCGCTGGACATTGTGTACATCCTCTCTTTACTTGCCTCTGCGTTAACTGTGCGTGGGAGGTTTATAGATCTGTCTGATTTGTGTTGCTGGTAGAGCCCCCTAAGAGTTCTTGCAGCCTATGGTTAAATCCCCATCCCAGACGCTGTCTGCATGGAGTCTGCATGTTCTCTGTGTCCACGAGGGTTTCTGCCAGGGGGGCTCTGCTTTCCTTCCACATGCAATTAAGACCCAGGAACAGAAATAGGCCATTCAGCCCATCGAGTCTCACCCACCAATTAATAATTTCATCCATATAACAATTACAGCACAGAAACAGGCCAGTTTGGCCCTTCTAGTCCATGCCGAACACCTTCTCCCACCTAGTCCCATTGATCTGCACCTGGCCCATAACCCTTCACAACTTTCTTGTCCATATACCTATCCAACTTTTCCTTAAATATTAAAATTGAGCCCACGCCTACCACTTCGGCCGGAAGCTCGTTCCACACTCCCAACACCCTCTGAGTGAAGAAATTCCCCCTCTTGCTTCCCCTAAACTTTTCCCCCTTTAGTCTCAATCGATGTCCTCTTGTTTGAATCTCCCTGACTCTCCCTATTATCTTCGATGGCCTGGCTAATCAAGAACCCATCCATCCCTGCCTTAAGTACAGCCAATGACCTAGCCTCCACAACTGTCTGTGACAACAAATACCACCCTCTGGCTGAAGAAATTCCTACGCATCTCTGTTTTAAGTGGACTCTTCATTCCTGAAGTTGTGCCCTTTTGCATTAGACTCACCCACCAGGGGAAACAACCTTTCTACATCTTCTCTGTCCATGCGTTTCAATATTCAAAATGCTTCAATGAGATAACTCCTCATTTTCCTAAATTTCAATGAGTACAGGCCAAGAGCCGTCAAACACTCCTCACTTCAGGAATCATCTCTGTGAACCTCCTTTGACTATCTCCAACGTCAGTTCATCTTTTCTTAAATGAGGAGCCCAAAACTGCTTACAATCCTCCACGTGAGGTCTCACCAGGGCTTTATGAAGCCTCAACATCATATCCCTGCTCTTTTTATTCCTCACGATATGAACGCCAGCGTTGCATTTGCCTTCTTCACCACAGACATAGAACACTACAGCACAGTACAGGCCCTTTGGCCCTCGATGTTGTGCCGGCCCATACATTCTTTCAAAAAAAAGTTCTAAACCCTTCTTTCCCCATAACCCTCTGTTTTCCTTTCATCTATGTGTCTGTCTGAGAGTCTCTTAAATGGCCCGAATGTTCCAACCACCATCACCGGCCTTCCAGGCCCCCACAACTCTCCGTATAGAAAACTGACTCTTGACATCCCCCTTAAACTTCCCTCCCTTCATCTTGTACAGACATCCTCTGGTGTTTGCTGATCCTGCCCTGGGAAACAGGTGCTGGCCGTCCACCCTGTCTATGCCTCTCATAATTTTGTCGACCTCTATCAAGTCTCCTCTCATCCTTCTACGCTCCAAAGCGAAAAGTCCCGGCTCTGCTAACCTTGCCGCATAAAAGACTTGTTTCCCAATCCAGGCATCATCCTGGTGAATCTCCTCTGCACCCTCTCTGTAGCTTCCAATGTGACCAGTACTGAACACAATACGCTGTGTGGTTGTCCCAAAGACTTGTAGAGTTGTAACATGACCTCTCTACACCTGAATTCAATCTCCCTATTAATGAAGCCCAGCGTCCCATCGGTCTTCTTAACTATCCTATCAACCTGTGTGGTGACCTAGAGGGATGTATAGATTTGAACCAAAAGGTCCCTCTGTTCATCCACACCGTTAAGTAACCAACCATTAACCCTGTACTCAGCCTTCTGGTTTGTCCTTCCAAAATGCATCACCTCACATTGATCAGGATTGAACTCCATCTGTTCCACCCAACTCTGCATCCTGTTGCTATCCTCTTATATCCTTCAAAAACCCTCAGCTCCATCCACAACTTCTCCAACCTTCATGTCCTCCCCAAACTTACCGACCTATCCTTCCGCCTCTTCATCCAGGTCATTTATATATAAAAAAATCACAAAAGAGCAGATCCCTGCGGCAAATCCACTAGTTACCGACCTCGGAATGCTCTGCCACAGAGAGTGGTAGAGGCGGATTCGCTGACTATGTTCAAAAGAGAGTTAGATAAGACTCTTGTGGGTAACGGAGTTAAGGGTTATGGGGATAAGGCTGGAAAGGGGTACTGATGGTAATGATCAGCCATGATCTAAAATGGCGGTGCTGGCCCGACGGGCCAAATGGCCTACTCCAGCTCCTATTGTCTATTGTCCAGGCAGAATGCTTTGCTTCCACTACTACTCTCTGCTTTCTTTCTGCAAGCTGATTTTTAAAAAATCTGTACATGCAAGCTTACCTTCAGGCTACCCTGCACGAGGACTCCCAGCTCCTTTGCCCTTGGTATTTTCAATCGTCTCCCCATTTAACACAGTCTCTCCAAGACTCTGCGATTGTGGTTTAATGCATAAAGGTGCTGGAGGCTGCCCACCCCCCCTGCCATTTTTATGGGGAGCCTGTCGGCTTTTTGCTCACACCTTGATGGGCTCAAGCTCCAGTTATCGGTTATGTATCTTTGCCATAAAGAGTGCTGCGGGGCCCACTGAGTTTCTCCAGCATGGTTGCAGATTGGTCGGCTAGCTAGAGGTGGCCGTTATGATCCAGGGGAATAGAATTAAAAAAAAACAACGTGAGTAAGAAACTACTGGAAGAGCTCAACGTGTCAGGCAGCATCCACGAAGGGAAAAGGACTGTTGGCGCTTCAGGTGGATTCCCTGCAAAGGAGTTCGTTCAGCGGCTTGTTTTTATTTTTTGCTCTGGATCAGCTGCAGTCTCTTGTGTCTCCAGAGTGGAAAAAAACTGGGTGTGTGCAAGTTAGAGTGTGATGGCTGGGCCAGGCTGAGGGCCAAAGTGTCTGGTTCCCTGTGTGCGTGAGTGTGTTTTGGGCACATCTGTGTATCTGCATGTGTGCATGCTGTGTGTGTGTGTGTGTGTGTGTGTGTGTGTGTGTGTGTGTGTGTGTGTGTGTGTGTGTGTGTGTGTGTGCACATGCATGTGTGTGCGTCTGTGTGTGTGTGCATATATGTTTATCTGGGTGCTGTGTGTGTGCGTGTGTGCATAGGTGTGTGTAAATGCAGGTGTGTGCATTTGTGTGTGTGTGTGTGTGTGTGTGTGTGTGTGTGTGTGTGTGTGTGTGTGTTTGTGTCTGTATATACACACAAGTGTGTACTCCTTAAACCTGTTTGGAGCCAGAAGGACAGATTACCATGAGAGGCTGTTGAATGCCTTCATTGCTGAGATTAACAGCAGGTTCAGGGCAGATGAGGTGGTGGAACAGTTGGGCAAACAGTTCACACCTTTCCAGGTCAGTGGCTGAGAGAAAGTTTTGCTTGGACCCTGACTGAAAGAGGAAGCAGGAAATGGCAGAGATTATAGCCAGCTTTTAGGACAGTTCCGAGCAGGGGAATGAGGTTTTGAATCCTACCCAATTTGGTATCATTCCTCACAGTTGGCTCCATCATCAAAGCCTGTCAGCTTTATCACAGAGTACAGCACCTTCCGGGAAAGCTCCAGCCTTTTTTTTAACTAGGAATACAACCTCAGGTCAACAAAGAAAGATTTAAACTGCTCAGATGTTTTTCAAAACCCCATCAAGATTTTTAATGCAAGTACCTTCCAGTAGGGGTTAAAATGTGTTTCATGCTCACCACGTGTCTGTGTTTAACATATGCTGCCTCCTAGCAACATCTTTGCTTCAGGGTCATGACTAGTTTTCTCTGCTTGCTTGGGAGATAAGGTTTTAGTTTCTTTTGTTTGGCAGAATGGATGGTAAAAAGCTTCTTCTGACATTTTCTATTGACCATTTACCAACTTAAAATAATGTTAACAAAATGTTTAATATCGTTCAGTAAAATTTGGGAAACAACTTAACTTTAGTACAAATCTATTTGAACGAGTCATAGTCCACAATATTCTCTTAGCATCCAACCAATTATAATGGAAAGTAGTCACTGCACTGTCCACCCATTACAAGGTTCTCTCTCAGAAATAACACTCCCTCACAAGGGAACACACATGGAATATAAAAGTAAGCCACACCGCTCTGAAGCCTAAGCCACAATTCAATATGAATCAGAATCAGAATTTATTGATGTGAACATGTCATAAAATTCATTGTTTTGCAGCAGCATCAGGGGTGCAAATATTAATATCAATGACATTTCAAAAATAATAAATTGGGCAAGAAAATAGGATAACAGAAGGTAATATCTGTGGTTCATTGTCCATTCAGGAATCTGATGGCGGAGGGAAAGAAGCTGCCCTTGTGCCGCTGAGTGCTCGTCTTCAGGCCCCTGTACCTTTTTCCTGATGGTAGCAGAGTGAAGAGGTCCCCGCTCCAGCCGGGAGCCCAATGTCCTCACTGAATCTTGAATCTGAAAGGAGCCTTGTACCTAGGAAATACATGAATGGGATGCAAAAGAAGCTTATAAAGTACTTCCAGGGCAGAGAGACTTGACTAATGCTGATCATTTGAAAGAGATGGTGCTTTCTCCTTTGCTGCAAGGGGATCCGATTTAAATTTGGGAAGGGGCTGGAGCCAGAGGACACAGATTGAAGGTGATTGGCAAAAAAACAAAAATGTCATGAGGAAAGCATTTTTCACACAGTCAGTGGCTGGGATTTGGAATGCACAGACAGCAGTGCAGTGGACGGAGATTCAATCAGAATGTTTAAAAGCTTGCTGGATATGGGCAGTGGATCAAAATCAGAATTTATTGTCATGAACATGTGTTGTTTTATGGCAGCGTTACAGGTGCAGAATTGCTATAAATTAGATTCTTTTTTAAAAAAATCAATAAATTAGTGCAGAAGTCCGTGGTTCACTGTCTGTTCTGATGGCGGAGGGGAAGAGGCTTTTTTTTTGTAACGTTCATCTTTAGGCTTGTGTACCTACTTCCCGATGGTAGCAGTGAGCATGGCCTGGGTGGAGTGGGGGTCCTTGAGGATAGAGGCTGCTTTCTTGAGACACCGCCACTCGTAGATGTCCTCAGTGGAGTAGAGACTGATGCCCATTGGCCAAGTTCACAAACCCTCTGCTGCCCTTTCCTGCCCTCCATGCCAGACAAATGGTGCCACCAGTCAGAAGGTTCTCCACAGAACACCTGAAGAAATTTGTAAGTCTTTGGTGATATCCCAAACTTCCAAAGTGTTGTCACTGATGAGCCATCTTTTTGGTGGAATCAGCACAGGGGCTCCAGGACAGATCCTCAGAGATGCTGACACCCAGGAACTTTGAAGATCTTTCCACTGCTGACCCCGCGATGAAGACTGACTCGTGATTTCCCCTTCCTGAAGTTGACAATCAGCTCCTTGGCTTTGTAACGGTTGAGTGCAAGGTTGTCATTGTGTCACCACTTAACCAGCTGATCTATTCCCCCCCCCCGTTTGCTTCCTCGTGGCCATCTGAAATTCTGCCGACGACCGTGGTATCATCGGCGAATTCGTAGATGGCATTTGAATTGTGCCCCGCCACGCAGTCGTGGGCGTAGAGTGAGTGGGAGCTGAGGGCTGAGTGCGCATCCATGGTATAATTGGGCCAAAGCTCTTGTTTCTGTCTTATATCAATCTATTTATGGGAGGCCATAGTTTGACAGACACGACAGCGTGGGAGTGGGGGACAGAATTGTCACTGATGCAGATGGAGCAAAGGTGCTCCCCCTCCCACTGTTTGCTGGTCTGCCCTCCTCTTAACCTCCTGCCTGTGGACCTGTGCCCCACCTCCCAACTATTTCGTTCAGGCACCTGCCTACATTTTGCTCGTACCTTGACGAAGGGCTCAAGCCCGAAACGTCACTGATGCATCTTTATCTTTGCTATGTAAAGCCCATTGTTTGACCTGCTGAGCTTCTCCAGCATTGAGTTTTCACAGAATGTTCCAGCTGGGATCGGAAGGTGTTGTCTTTTTTTTGCAGGAGCTTATTCTGAAAAATCTTATCCCTGCTCCCTCTGATCCTCCCAACAAGCCTGGCTGCCTGTGCTCTGAGTAGGTGGGGGAGGGAAATAAACACGGGGAGAAATTGAACTCCTCCAAAAATGTTCCAAGGAGGCCTCAGCGAGTTGTTATTGTTCGTCCTTCGTAGTTGAAGATGACCATGACTTCAAAGTCAAATTGGAGATTGGTGGCTGTGGGTTCGGAAGTGACTGGTGAGGCCAATCCGGGCCCTGAAGTCTCACCCACATGTGGGACACAAGCGGGTGGGCGCTTTTGTGGCAGTGGATGCTCCTCGGGCCTTGCGCACAGGCCACTTTCGCTACACCTCCGTGACGCGCCTGACCTCAGCTGCACAGGCTCCTGTAGTGATCTTGCTGCGCCGAGCTGGACGGTCGAGGGCAAGCGTCTCCCACGTGTTGCGCTAGGTGGGAATTCCAGGTGCTTAAGGTGGTGGGGGAGGGGGGAGGGGAAGAGGCGGGACCAGGGAGCACCCTGTATTGTCTCCTTTCACCCAGAAAGACTTCTCTGGCTTTTGTTAACCCCTCCCACTCACTTCTTTTCCCGTTGCCTTCCCCCCGGCTCTGTCTCTCCCCCTTTCACACAACCATCATCTATTCTCTCCTCTCCCCTTATCATTTCCAATTAAACACCTTTCATTGGTCTGGACGCCTCCCCAGCCGACCCTCTCTCTATTCTGAGATTAGTAAAAACACTGTACCTTAATGAAGGGCTCAAGCCTGAAAAGTCGGCAATTTATCTCTGTCTCCTCCGGACGCTGAAAGATTGGCTGAGTTCCTCCACCAATCTATATGTGTTTACTACAATCGTTCCTCAGTGGAGGGTTAGAGTAAATTCTTTCCCCCCTCCACTGCCGCCTCCCAACATCCCCCCCTCCCATCTTGCGTCTTACTGCTATTCGACCACAATGAGAGCTATGTGTGTTCCCCAGCTGCCGTTTCACCAGCTGCTAGTCCGTGCTAGCCCAGAGAGAGCCAGACACCCCCCACCCCCCACCGAGCTCACCTCCAGAAAGGCTGGACAATAGCGGATTCAGCGCGCCTTGCCAAGGCAGCTCAGAGGGGACGGGAAGGGGCCGGAAGAGTTCAGCTACGTGTACCGGAGGTGGAAGATTTCAAACGCAAGTGTTTGGGGGCCAGAGGTGCAGAATGTGTTCCAGATGTTGTGAATGGGTCCCACGTGGCTGCTGGGCCATGCTCAGAATTTAAAAAAACAATGCGCAGGGTTTTGTCAATAATACTCCAGATCCTTATCAGACTTAATTCTAAATCTGCTGGTCAGACCGCACTGTTACCTCAATCTAAATTGACTATTGTTATAATTAAAATAACCTTCTCCCCCGAATAAACAGTGACTCTGTACAGTTATACAGTGGCCCTCACCTTGAATGAATGGAAAAATTGCAGTTACAGTGAGAGTGACCGTCACACCAAATAAGCCGTGATTCACATCGTGAGTTACCCTCATTCTGACTAACAATTACGCAGGGAGCAATTGTGACAAGATGCCCAGGTATGACCTGCAGAAGGCTTATCTCAGCAACAAAGGAGAAATTCCGGAGGAAGCTAGAGACAGAGGCAGATACGCGCCAACTACGGCAGGGAGTGCAGGTCCTTGCATCCCACAAAGCGGGGGCGAACACCATAGATGACTGTGATGCTTCATTACCAGAGGGGAATTCAACATGAAAATCCCAAGGACCCTGTAACGTCTGAGTCTGAGGCCAACGTCAGAACGTCATTCAGGAGGGTGAACCCTCACAAGGCGCTACCAGGCCCTGATGGTGATGAAAATCTGCGCCAAACCAACGAGCCGGAGTGTCCACAGACATTTTCAATCACTTATTGGTACAGTCGAAGGTACCCAGCTGCTTCAAAAGGACATCAATCCCAAGAAGAACTCCCTCAGTGACTATCACCAAGTTGCACTGTGCTGAAATGCTTTGCGAGGTTGGTCATGGCCAGAATTAACATGTAAGTAAAGGGCTGGGCCCGCTGCAATTCACCTACCGCCACAATCGCTCAACAGCAGACACAATATCGCTGGTGTTACGAGCCCAGAGGACCCCAAAGCCCAGCAGCAGTAGATATTCACCACGACAAATGATTACTTAAACAAAAGTTGCTTTTAATTATCTTTAAACATGAAAACAGAATCAAACTTTAACTTATCATATTGACTTAACTAACCTAACTTAATCCCCTTCTAATTCTAAGCGCATGTGTATGTAATGTGTGTGTAAGTTCAGAAAAGTTCTTTGGTTCACAGTCCAATCTCACTTCTCATTCCTCCAAGTTCACTGGTTGCAGGCAATTCTTATACTGTGCACAGAATTGAACATTTATAAAGTTCACCAGGCTTTGGTGCTCGAAAGGTAAATGGTTACCACTCAGGAAGGTTCTTGTCGGTTTTCAGAGAGAGATTTGTTGTTCCTTTTTAATCAGCCACTTCAGTGTCTTGTTTTTTTTTTTTTTTTTAAATTTTTTATTTTTCACACCATAAATCACAATAGCCATGATATACACTTTTTCTTTTCCACACATTTACAGTACTTCAGTGTCTTGTTGATGAAACTTTGCCCCCTTCAGGGTTCTCCAGATGATAACCTCTTTCTCTCAGGTCTCCACAGAGTTCCTTCTTGTTTCTCTTATCCAAGGGAATCATTAGACAGCCAGTCCTCTCCTCTTGCATGAACCACAAGGGTTTTGACCAGGGCTTTCAGCTTGCCAGCTTGTCCTGTTCCAGTCCCAGCTGCTGTCTGCTGGCTGTAACACTGTACAAGTCTCTATGTGTGTCTCTCTCACTCTCTCTCTGAGAGAAAGCCTATTTGACTTTCCCTGCTTCCAAAACCACATGACCCTCTTCCAGACAGCAGTGGCTCTGGCATGCTTTCATCTGTTGCCTTTTGCGAACTCCATTAGTGAAGTCTCTTGAGCACTCTTCAAAAGCTCTTGCAAAGACTGATACATCTACCATGGGGAAGAGCTCCAGTATTTTAAATAAAATCTGTTTTAAAGTGTTTGTATGTGACCTACTCTAACAAACCTTTCCCAATTTTTCTCCCAAAAACATATCTATATACTCTGTCACACTGGCTCTCCATTCAGCTCTGGATCACCCTGACAACAACAACTCATACATAATGGCTGCTCTTCATCGACTACAGCTCAGCCTTCAACAACACTATTCCCTCGGTGCTGGTCAACAAGTTCCAAGCCCTGGGCTCAGCACTCCCCTCTGCAATTGGATCCTTGACTTCTTTAGTGGAAGACCGCACTCAACACAAATTGGAAACAACGTCTCCTCCTCACTGACAATCAACACAGGGATGCGTGCTCAGCCCACTGCTCTACTCACTCTACACCCATGACTGTGCGGCCGGGCACAATTTCCAATGCTGTCTATAAATCTACCAATGATACCACAGTTGTCGGCAGGATCACAGACGGCAATGAGGAAGAGTGCAGGAGGGAGATCGATCTGCTCATTGAACGATGTCACAACAACACTAGCAAACCAGGGATATGATTGTGGACTTCAGGAGGGGGGAAGTCAGGAGAAGATGAGCCAGTCCTCATCGAGGCATCAGCAGTGCAGAGGGTCAAGAATTTCAAAATCTCTGGGTGTCAGCATCTCTGAGGGCCTGTCCTGGATCCTCCATGTCGACGTAATCATGAAGAAGGCCTGTCAGCGGCTGGACTTGGTGAGGAGTTTGAGGAGGTCCGGGAGAGTGTCAAATCCAAAGAAGGGGCTTACAAATTAGCCAAAAAGAATAATATCCCTGATGATTGGGAGAAATTCAAAGTTCTGCAGAGGAGGACAAAAGGATTAATTAGGAAAGGTAATGGGATTATGAGAGGAAGCTGGCAGGGAACATTAAAAAATGACTGTAAAAGCTTCTATAGATATGTTAAGAGAAAGAGGTTAGTTAAGACAAATGTGGGTCCATTGCAAACAGAAACATGAGTTGATCGTGGGGACCAAGGGTATAGCAGACTGGTTGAATTACTATTTTAGTTCTGTCTTCACCAAGGAAGACATAACTAATCTACAGGAAATTATTGAGGATCGGGGATCTATTGTGACGGAGGAACTAAAGTAAATAATTGTAAGTTGAGAAGTTGTATTAGTTAAATAGCAGGGATTAAAGGCGGATAAATCCCTGGGGCCAAGAGTGCTGAAGGAAGGAGCCCAGGAAATAGTGGATGCGTTGGTGATAATGTTTCAAACCTCTTTGGATACTGGATTAGTTCCTGAGGATTGGAGGGTGGCCAATATAACCCCACAGTTTAAGAAGGGAGGGAGAGAGAAATTGGGAAACTACAGACTAGTTAGCCTGACGTTGGTAGTAGGGAAGGTGCTAAAATCGGTTATTAAAGATGCAATTGCAGTACATTTGGAAAGTCGTGGTATCATCGCACGGAGTCAGCATGGTTTTGTGAAGGGGAAATCATGTCTGATGAATCTAATAGCGTTTTTTGAGGATGTAACCAGTAGAGTGGATAGGGGAGAACCAGTGGATGTGGTAAATCTGGACTTTAGTAAGGCATTTGATAAAGTTCCGCACAGAAGACTAGCGTATAAACTTAAAGAGCATGGTATAGGTGGTATGGTATTAAGGTGGATAGAGAATTGGTTGAGGGACAGGAAGCAAGAATGGGAGCCAGTGACTAGTGGGGCTCCGCAGGGCTCAGTGCTGGGGCCGCAGTTGTTTATGATATATATCAACGATTTAGATGTGGGAATAGATAGCAGTATCTCAAAATTTGCTGACGATACGAAGTTGGGTGGCAGGGTTAGCTGTGTGGAGGATGCTAGGAGAGTGCAGGGTGATTTGGACAAGTTAGGCGAGTGGGCCAGGACTTGGCAAATGCAATATAATGTGGATAAATGCGAGGTTATCCACTTTGGAGGTAGAACATGAAAGAGGACTATTATCTAAATGGTATCTGTTTAGGAAAAGGGGAGAGACAGTGAGACTTGGGTGTTGCTGTGCATCAGTCGTTGAAAGTGGGCGTGCAGGTACACCAGGTGGGGAGGAGGGCGAATGGTACGTTGGCATTCATAGCGAGAGGATTTGAGTACAGGAGTAGGGAGATCCTGCTGCAGCTGGACAGGGCCTTGGTGAGACCACACCTGGAGTACTGCGGGCAGTTTTGGTCTCCTATCTGAGGAGGGACATCCTCACCATGGAGGGGGTGCAGAGAAGGTTCTCTAGACTGATACCGGGGATGGAGGGACTCGCAAACGAAGAAAGGTTAAACATAGAAACATAGAAGATAGGAGCAGGAGTAGGTCATTCGACCCTTCGAGCCTGCTCCGCCATTCAACGAGATCATGGCTGATCTTAAAGTCCCCGTCCCCACCTTCTCTCCGTAACCTTTAATAGACTAGGCTTGTATTCTCTGGAATTTAGAAGATTGAGAGGGAATCTTACAAAAATCTTAAGGGTTTAGACAGATTAGATGCAGGAAGGTTGTTTCCAAATCTGGGAAAAACCAGAACCGGGGGTCACAGTTAAGGATAAGGGGGAAGTTTTTTAGGACTGAGATGATGAAAAATTTCTTCTCTCAGAAAGTAGTAAATGTGTGGAATTCTTTGCCACTGGAAGTAGTTGAGGCTGGTTCCCTGTTAATATTTAAGTCCAGGTTATATTTGGTCCTTGTGATCAAGGGGATTAGGGGGTATGGGGAGAAGGCAGGAACCAGGTACTGATCAACCATGATCATAATGAATGGTGGTGTAGGCGTGAAGGGCCAAATGGCCTACTCCTACACCTATTTTCTATGTTTCTATGTCGCTAAAGACTCTCGAAACCTTCTACAGGTGTATCGTAGAGAGAGCGTTCCGGGTGGTTGGATCAGTGTCTGGTACAGAGGTGCCAATGCACAGGACAAGAAAAAACTCCAGATTTGGCCCACAACAACACGGGCATCAGTCGAAGGCAAGCACTCAGCGGCACAAGGACACATGTTGACAAATAAAGAAATGTAAACAAACTGACTGTGTAATAGAGAGAGAATTTTAAAAATCAATAAAATGCAAATGAGCCCCTGATTGAGTTTGTCAATGAGAGGTCTGATGGTGGAGGGGTAACAGTTGTTCCTGAACTTGATGGTGTGAACCTTGTGGCACCCAGACCTCTTTCCTGATGGCAGTAACGAGAACAGAGTGTGTGCTGGGTGGTGGGGATCCTTGATGATCACTGCTGCTCTCCAACGGCAGCATTCCCTATAGATGCTTTCGATGGTGGGGGAGGGTTTTGCCCATGATGTCCTGGGCTGTGTCCACTCCCTTTTGGAGGGCTTCACGCTCAGGGGTATTGGTGCCCTCATACCAGACCGTGTCGCAGCCGGTCAGCGCACTTTCCACTGCACCTCTGTAGAAATTTGCCAGGTTTTCTGAAATCGTACCAAACCTCCGCAAACTCCTGAGGAAATAGGGGGCGCCAACATGTTTTCTTCACGACGCCATTAGTGTGTTGGATCCAGGAGAGATCCTCCGAGACGGTGACTCCCAGGAGCTTCAATTTGTTCACCCTCTCCACCTATGATCACCAGACTGTACGCCTTTGTTTACACACTGCGAATGAACAAAGACCACACTGTTACAGCGAAGGACTCTCCGGCTTCATCCAGGGGGCCATCCTCAGTGCACCGAACTCAGTGTTACGGCACAATTAGAGGGATGGGTGGTGAGGAAGGAAGAAAATTTGAAAAAAAAAACAAAGAGCAGGGAAAGAATGCACGGTGCCATTGTGTGGCCACTGACAGCGTGAAAGGGCTCGAGGGAGTGGTGTGGGAACTCGCAGACGATACTGAGTGTTCACGATTGCTTGGAGGAGTTTCAGTATGTGAGCGCCTGCAAAGTGTCAAATGGAATTCAATGCGAGAGACTGAGGACTGACAGCTTCCTCTGATAACGATGTCAGCTGTGGAATTAAACACAGACCATAGATTCACAGGCGAGAGACACCTTTGAACAAACAGATAAAAAGAATCCTTTTTAATCTCCCGCAAGTATAGTAGAATTTGCCATCTATGACCTCGCCCCGTATCTGTAGTGCCCTCATGATTTCTGCATGCAGCATGTTGAGATGGTTTTATAAATCCTGGAATAAAAAGCCTGTCTTAGCAATGGTAACCATGAAACAAAGTACTATTGTTAAAAACACGACGCTGGAGAAACTCAGCTGGTCAAACGGTGTACTTTATATTGCAAAGATAAAGATATAAGCTTACGTTTTACTTTAAGGGGGTAACACAGGCTGAACACCTTTCATGGCAAAACCTTTTTTACAGCAAAACCACCCAGAGCTTGTGCCAGGGTCAGTGCCAGAATAAATGTTGGGGTTGGGGGTGGGCCATTGAAACGTTAGAGGTGGTCACCTTCCAGCTTGGCGGGGGTGCTGTTGACTGAAAATATGCCGACAGAGGTGGGGGGGGTGCTATCTGATGTGTACGTCCTACCTGTGCCAACGGTCACGGCCAGGGAGAGTGGGTGGAGAGTTGCTAGCAAGTGTCAACCTGAATGCTAGTGGTGCTTGGTGCATGCTAGTGCTGGGCCGGGGCCAACAGCCTGCGATGGCTGGGAATGGAGGGGTGAGAAAGGGGTGGGGGGCGTTGACCCTGGCTTGTGCTCTCAGACAGCGTGGCATCCTCAGGTCCAAATTATCAACAAAGCTAATGTTTTGGGAGAACATAAGAACACTTGAAGAATGTGGTGAGGAAGACCAGAAGGGACATTTACAGGTCATATGATTATGACGTACGTTTTTGGGAAATTGAAACAGAAAACAGATTTCAGTGTTGATCAAGTAAGTCATGTGATTGAGACACTTGAAGAAACAAGGTTGATTTAAAAAGTAACCAGAGATCTGTAAGATAGAAATTAAGTAACTTGGTGTGAGATGTACACTTCTGTTGACTCTCCTTGTCAGGGGAAAACAGTAATCTAGTGTGACCATTGTAATGGCCATTTTTGATTTACCTATATCTGATTAAAGGAAACAGGATCATTCCTGTATTTGGATTGTGACCATTCTGATGGTCATTTCATATAACCCTTGCCTGATTCGTGGAAGCATCATGAAAGTCACAAGTTTCAATTCCCCAACGCAAGAACAAGGGGAGTTGTGACAACCATTTGTATGAAAGAACATTTCTCTGGAAGTAACTCAACAAAGATTCGTGAGTTTTGAGAAGTCTGATGACTCAATGTCTAACATACTTTATAACTACTTCTGAACATCAGTTTAAAGGTTCTGAGTTTTAACACAAGATTTCTAAGACTGAACTTTGAATTGACTTTTCAGAATTGTCCCTAAACTGTAATGGTCACACACACACACACACACACACACACACACACACACACAGAGTTGGGGTCAAGATTTAAGTTAATTGTTATATTATTAACTAGTAGGATACCTGACGTTGCCTGGAAAATAAAGCACTCAGTTGTTGACTACATGTTTGAAACAAAATACCCAAAAAACTTCATGGTAATTCTGCTTTAAAATATTTTTTCAACACAACATTTATATTCTTTAACTGAGATACACAGTTTAAACAAAGTTTGCTTCTGGGAAAACATAGACCAGTGGTTCTCAACCTTTTTCTTTCCATTCACATCCCACTTTAAGTACTCTCTATGCCATAGGTGCCCTGTGATTAGTAAGGAATTGCTCAAGGTGGGATGTGGGTGGAAAGAAAAAGTTTGAAAACCACAGTTTTAATCATCCCTCATTGGCTCATTATGTGGAGGGTTTCAGAACTCCAAAGGAATTGCCAATGACAATTTTTCTCAAGCCAAATATTTCAGTAACATTCGGGTCAAGAGCAGTGATTCTCAACCTTCCCTTCCCACCCACATCCCATCTTAAACAATCCCTTACTAATCACAGAGCACCGATGGCAAAGGGATTACTTAAGGTGGGACGTGAGTGGAAAGAAAAAGGTTGAGAACCACTGACATAGACAAATGATTCTCAGCTAAGGGCTTCATAATAAACAATACTCTTAGTTTTTCCACCTGGAGCGTTTACTGAGTCCTGAGTTGGGCATATCGCTGCTGTTCTGTTTCCCGCTGCCTGCTCCTTGTGTTACTGTTCCGTTTCCCGCTGCCTGCTCCTTGTGTTACTGTTCCGTTTCCCGCTGCCTGCTCCTTGTGTTACTGTTCCGTTTCCCGCTGCCTGCTCCTTGTGTTACTGTTCCGTTTCCCGCTGCCTGCTCCTTGTGTTACTGTTCCGTTTCCCGCTGCCTGCTCCTTGTGTTACTGTTCCGTTTCCCGCTGCCTGCTCCTTGTGTTACTGTTCCGTTTCCCGCTGCCTGCTCCTTGTGTTACTGTTCCGTTTCCCGCTGCCTGCTCCTTGTGTTACTGTTCCGTTTCTCGCTGCCTGCTCTTTGTGTTACTGTTCCGTTTCCCGCTGCCTGCTCCTTGTGTTACTGTTCTGTTTCCCGCTGCCTGCTCCTTGTGTTACTGTTCCGTTTCCCGCTGCCTGCTCCTTGTGTTTCTGTTCTGTTTCCCGCTGCCTGCTCCTTGTGTTACTGTTCCGTTTCCCGCTGCCTGCTCCTTGTGTTACTGTTCTGTTTCCCGCTGCCTGCTCCTTGTGTTACTGTTCCGTTTCCCGCTGCCTGCTCCTTGTGTTACTGTTCTGTTTCCCGCTGCCTGCTCCTTGTGTTACTGTTCTGTTTCCCGCTGCCTGCTCCTTGCTTGCCTGGAAGCATCAACAGTGAGGGGGGAGACTGATGCTCCTCTGCTGCCTCTTTCTTTCTCCTTTGTCTAACTCTACGGGCTTGTGAAGAGCTTCTGCCAATGTTGCTTCACTTTTTTGGGCCCAGATTGAACTGGGTGTGGCCACGCTTTTATTCTGAATGTCTTTCTCTTTGGCTTAGCTTCGCGGACGAAGATTTTTGGAGGGGGTAAAAAGTCCACGTCAGCTGCAGGCTCGTTTGTGGCTGACAAGTCCGATGCGGGACAGGCAGACACGATTGCAGCGGGTATAACACTAAGTTACAGTATGTAACTAATTAAGGTACCCCTGGTGCAAGTTCAACTTTTTTTTACAACTTTTGAACTTCATATGACCTAAATTCAATGTGGTCATGACATTCAGCATTAAATGTTACCACAATGATAATAAACAGTAACGCAAGTCAGTGCTAGTAAATTCTTGTGTAATAAACAGCAATTCAGTGGATGCTGGTCAAAAAACAGTTTGACCTTAAAGGTTAAAATTCAATGTGGTCATGACATTCAGCATCAAATGTTACCCCAACATGGACATTTCTAGAGTGCTCCACATTGATTTGCATGAAGAACAGACAAACAGACATACACAAGTATATTTTAGCTAGTTATTAATATATGTATTTTTTTTTAAAAAGAAACAGTCTTAGTTCATTTCTATGATGTAACAATAAAGATACATCACCAACGTTTTGGGCCTCATCAAAGTTGGTTATGCACCTTTATCTTTGCTACTGTGTGACCTGCGGAGTTTCTCTAGCATTGTGCTTTTACTTCAACCACGGTGTCTGGAGATTTTTGTGTTTTACTCCTTATTATAGTAATCGTTCCACACCAGGCATCTGATGAGGGGGAGAGTTCAAATGAAATTTTTCGGCACAGTGTGTGACATTGAGAATCTTAAGTGTACTTTCACAGAGTCTCGATTTCATCCGAATATTGTGTTGCCTTTGGCTCCTGTGTATCAATTTCAAGAGGGGGTTGGAGTGGTGGGGTGGGGGGGGGGGTTGCGGGGATATTCTATCACAATGAAACATGAATTTTCTGAATGAAGCCAGTCACCGACTTATTCAGCTGGTGTTTATTGAAAACCAGCCCCACGGTTTTACAAACAGCCCATTGTTCTCAGTTTGAAACGACCTTATTAGGTGGAATCCCGACTGTGAGGTGTAGTCAGTAGTGGTCTTTCCCTGAGAGGCTGCGCACAAATCAAGAGGGGGAACTCATTTCAAGGTTAACTCTCAATGTATTCTATTCAACAATGCAGCATTGACAAGAGTGCTGCGGAACAGTTAAAAATAAAGTCTGTTTTTACCACGTGCACAGATTATGTTTTAAATGTTGGCTGTTTATCGGTGGCACGCTTAGCGATGTGGTGAGCCCAATGCTATTAGACAGCCAATGACCTCAGTACGAATCCAGCGCTGTCTGGTTGTAGGTGACCGCGTGGGTTTCCTCTGGATGCTCCGGTTTTCTCCCACCCTTCAAACTGTGCGGGACTTGTAGGCGAATTGGGTGCGATTGCGCAGCACAGGCTAATGGGCCAGAAGGGATTGTTAACCGTGCTGTACGTCTAAATACATACAGCACGGTAATCGACCATTTCAGTCCGTAAGTCCGTGCTGCCTAATTTACACCCAGTTACATCCCCGTTACATTTCAAATGGTGGGAGGAAACCGGAGTGCCCCCCCCGGGGAAAATCCATGTAGACATGGGGAGAATGTACAAACTCCTGACAGACAGTGTGGGATTCGAACCCTGGCCCCAATCGTTGGTACCGTAACTTTTGCACCAACCATGCCGCCATTTAAATTAATTGACTAAATTGGTAAGTGTGATATTTAAGACACATATTCTAAAAACTCTGAAACATGGGAGATGACCCCACTGGACGGTGACCACAGCAGCAGACCTGCGAGGGGCTCAGTGGCTGAGGGGCCCACACAGGCCGCTGACAACTTGTGATCAGGCTGCTAGAGACTGGCTCATGTGAACTAGGTATCGGAAGTGGGATTCCAGAGGGTGAAGGACTCCTGAAGGGCTTCGAGCGCTGAAGGCTTCCTGATCTAATCAGAGTTTTGGATCTGGAGCTCCGGTCGCCGATGAATCGACTTGGAGTCTGTGCGTCTGCGGGAGCGGCTGGAGGAAAATCCACGGACACTTAGTGCCTCTGAATGGACCCTCTTTTGCTTCTCTTTCTCCTGTTGTTAGGGGCACCGGGCAATGCTCACAGCGACTCTTTGTTTGCCTCATGGCAGCCAAAAATTAAAATACATTCTGTATAAGTTTTGCCAATGACACCACAGTTGTCGGCAGAATCACAAACGGCAATAAGGAAGCATACAGGAGGGAGATAGATCGGCTTGTTGAGTGGTGTCATGACAACAACCTTACGTTCAACGTCAGCAAAACCAAGGAGATGATTGTGGACTTCAGGCGAAAGTCAGGGGAACACAAGGGTCCTTAGTGGTGTTCCGAATCTCCTCCAACTCCTCACGGAGTTAGCCACTGGCAAGCCTTCTTCATGATTGCATCTACATGGAGGGCCAAGGATAAATCACCCAGGAAGTTCTTGACCCTCTCCCCTGCTGACCCCCTCTATGAGGACTGGTTTGTTTTCCCCTTCCTAGTCCACAATTAGCTCCTTAGTTTTGGCAAGGTTGTTGCCTACGTGGATGAAAGAGAATGCTGGCACTGCTATTGTCTGCAGGAGAGGGTCATGTAGTTTTGCAAGCAGAGAGAGTCAAACAGGTTTTCTCTCAGTGTGTGAGAGAGAGAGACACACACACACACAGAGCACTTGGCAGATGTTGCTGGGATTGAAACAGGATAAGCTGGCAAGCTTTTGGAAGATGGCCTGCTGGTTCATGCAAGGGGAGAGGACTGGCTGTCTAATGTTTCACTTAGAATAAGGGAATCAAAAAGGAACTCTGTGGTGACCTGAAAGAAAGAGGTTATCATCTGGAGAACCCTGATGGGGCAAGTTTCATCAACAAGATACTGAGGTGGCTGATGGAAGTACATCAGTTGTGGATGTCTTGGAACAACAAATCTCTCTCTGAAAATCAACAAGAACCTTCCTGAGCGGTAACCATTTACCTTTCGAGCACCAAAGCCTGGTGAACTTTATACATGTTCAATTCTGTGCCTGCAACCAGTGAACTTGGAGGAATGAGAAGTGAGATTGGACTGTGAACCAAAGAACCTTTCTGAACTTACACACACATTACATACATGTGCGCTTAGAATTAGAAGGGAGTTAAGTTAGGTTAGTTAATAATAGATAAGTTAAAGTTTGATTCTGTTTTCATGTTTAAAGATAATTAAAAGCAACTTTTGTTTAAGTAACCATTTATCTTGGTGAATATCTACTGCTGCTGGGTTTATGGGTCCTCTGGGCTCGTAACAATATTAAAATCGAGCCCGCATCGACCAAAATGCAACACCTCATGCTTGTCTGCATTAAATTCCATCAGCCATTTTTCAGCCCATTTTTCCATCTGGTCCAGATCCCTCTGCAAGCTTTGAAAACCTTCCTACCTTATACATGCATTCTATAGACAACTTTGTTGATTTGCTTACATTTGAGATCTCTGATGTGTATTTTACAAATTTTCTGTATATATCTGTTTACTTATACATAATGAAAATATTTGGAAAAAGAAAGCCTTCTTTGCTGTGCACAACGCCTCCAAACTTGCTGATCCATTTTACCTCATTATTATCCAGATCATTGATATCGATGACGAACAACAAAGGACACAGCACCGATCCCTGAGGCAAACCACTAGTCTCGGGCCTCCAGACAGAGAGTCCATCATCCACCACCGCCCTCTGGCTTCTCCCGTATTGCCGACGTCGAATCCAGTTCATTTCCTCACCATGAGTAACTAGCGTCTGAACCTTCCTGACCAACCTTCCATGTGTGAACTTGTCAAAGGCCTTCCTAAAGTTCACGTAGGCAATATCCACAGCCTTTCCTTCATCAGCGTTCCTGTTAACCTCCTCGGAAAGCTATAAGATCGGTTAAACGCAAACTACCATGTTGACTATATCTCATCAGTCACTGACTATCCAAATATTTGTATATCCAATCTGTTAGAACACCTTCTAATAATTTACCTACTATTGACATCAGGCTTCTGGATTATTTTTGTAGCCATTTTTAAACAATGATCAATATGAGCTACCCTCCAATCCTCTAGCACAATGGCTCTTTCCACTCACATCCCACTTTAAGTAATCCCTACGTCATCGGTGCTCTGTGATTAGTTAGGGATTGCTTAAGGTGGGATGCGAGAGGCAAGGGAAGGTCGAGAACCAGTCAGTTGTTACTGAAATATTTTGCTTGGGAACAATCGTCACTGGCCCATTTCCTTTGGAGTCCCGAAACCGTGCATGTAACGAGTCAACGAGGGACGATTAAAACAGTGGTTCTCGACCTTTTTCTTTCAACCTTAAGCAATCCCTTTACTAATCGCAGAGCACTGGAGGGATGTGAGTGGAAAGGAAAAGGTTGAGAACCACTGTGACCTCACCTGCGGCTAAGGATGTTTAAAAGATACCTGCCCGGCCCCTTGAAATCTCTGCACAAGTCTCCCTCAGGGTCACCTTGTCAGGCCTTGGGATTTATCTGCCTTGGTTCGCTTTCAGACTGCAAGCACCTCCTCTTTATTCTGCCTTGGTTCCATGATCTTACTGTTTGTTTGCCACATTTCCTTAGACTCTGTGCCAGTTTCATGGGTAAATACAGATGCAAAAAAATACTATTTAATATCTCCCAAATTTCTTCTGGCTAACTTCTCTGATCTTCCAGAGGACCAATCTTCTCCTTGATTATCCTTTTGCCTGTAGAAATCATTAGGATTTATTTGTGGTGGTGCACCTCGACATAAACTTTCACAGAGCCAGCTGTGAGAACGTACTGCTGTAAACTCTGAGAGTGTCTTCGAAGGGCGGCTCAGGCTTATAATCCCGGAGGGTGATTGACACCTGACCGGGTGGGGCTTGGTCTATTCAGGTCGGCTGATTGACAGCTGGCCAGGTGTTGTCTTGATTTCCCCCCACCCCTGTGCTCTCCTGCAGGTACAGAGGTTGCCCCCTGCAGTAGGCCAGTACAGTCTTTTGGTTTTGTGAGTTTGCCTCTGACCGACAACGCACCACATTATTAAATTAAAATTTTTAATTTTTTAATTTAGACATACAGCAAAGTTACAAGCCTATCTGGCCCACAAGTCCACCCCAGCTAAATACCCCAGTGAACCTACTAATCCTGTGCACATTTGGAACATGGGAGAAAACTGGAGCACCCGAAGGAAACCCACATGCACGCGCACGCATGCACACACATCCCCACCCGCATACACACACATCCCCCCACACACACACGCACACACGCCCCCATGCACACATACACATGCACACACATGCGCGCTCACACACACACACACACACACACACACACACACACACACACACACACACACACACACACACACACGGTGAGAACATAAAACTCCATACAGAGTACGGGATTCGAACCAGCACCACTGTCGCTGTAATGGCATCCCACCAACCATGCCGCTCTCTACGCTGACTGTGTCGCCATCCCTTCCAGCCCTCACTGGCGGATCACGAGAGCCCATTTCTTCCCAGAGCTTCCGCACAGTCGTTCAGCGATCCACGTGCGCTAGGAGTGGGCGTAGCTGAGGCGACAGCCTGACGGTCAGGACATCCTGAGCTCTGAGTAGCTCCGTGCTGCGGTGGGGTGGGGAGGAGCAGCATCTGGATTACTCAGAGGTGTGGGGGGAGACCTCCACTGAGCGCCACCTTCCCAACGATGACCCAGGGAGACATCGGAAGGACACAAATCTGAACATTCAGAGGAGCCAGGCAGGTATTGAGATTGCAACTCAGTGAAACGTTTCACCCAAAAGGCAGTCTCCTGAGTGCAGTATAAGGCTACTGATCAAATTATTGGAGAATAGGTCAGCATGCAGGTGGGAGATCGAAAACCTGGCTGAATGGTGTACTAACAACCTCGCACTCACTGCCATCACATCCAAGGAGCTGATTGTTGACTTCAGGATGGGAAAACCAGACATGTATGATCCAGTGATCATAGCGGAATCAGAGGTGGAGAGAGTGAGCACACTTAAGTCTTTGGGAGTCACCATCTCAGAGGATCTTTCCTCGACCCAACACACCAATGGCATCGTGAAGAAAGCCTGCCAGCGCCTTGACTTCCTTGGGGGTTTGCGGAGATTTGGTATGACACCAGAAACCCTGGCAAATTTCTACAGAGATGCGGTGGAAGGTGTGCTAACTGGCTGCATCACAGTCTGGTATGGGTGAGTGGAAAGCCCTGCAGTGGCAATCTTCAAGGATCCACACCATCCAGCACACTGCTGCCATCAGGAAAGAGATGTCGGTGCCACAAGACTCGCACCAGCAGGTTCAGGAACAACTGCTCCCCCTCCACCATCAGACTCCTCAACCACAAACTCAATCAGAGACTCATTCAAGGACTCTTTGCACTTTGTCGATTACTTTATCTCTGCATTGCACAGTCAGTTTGTTTACATATGTACGCTGAGTCTGTTTTTGTTTTGCACTACCAATAAGCAGTAATTCTGCCTTGCCCATAGGAAAAAGATTCTGAGGGTTGTATGTGATGGCATGTATGTCCTCTGACAATAAATCTGAAATCTGACATAATGTGGGGAATTGCAAGGAGAAAATTTTACATGAGCACCAATGCAGGGGTTAGGACTGCTGCAGACAAGAGCACAGGAACCGGGGGCCACACACTTAAGAAAAAACTGCTGAATGAAATCTGCTGGTCGGCCAGCAAAGAATCTGTGGGAGGCAAAGAATCAGGTGAGCTTCTGGGTTGGCGCCCTGCCTCCGGGCTGAGAGTGCAGCACTGAGGGAGGGTCGCCCTGTGGGGAGCCGTGGGTTCCCGGTCTGCATTGGCGGGAAGATGGAGGAAGACCAATGATGTGAAAGGCTGAAATGGGATTTGAATCGAAAGGAGGTCCTGTGTGTGTGGTGTGGGAATACTTGGGCAAACTTGGTGTTCAGATGACATCCGCTGCCTGTGAGCGAAGCCCTGCTGTCTCCAACTACACAGTTCAAGTAATTAGCTGGCAGTTTGCCTGGGTGGATTCACTTCACCGCAGAACTACCATCTTTTGTCCAGTTTGCTTATTAAAAGTTTAATCATCTGTGATTCCACCGCCAGTTCATTACTGATTAGCTCGGTGGTCGGCGTTGGTGACTTTTCGACGGCGTCCAGAAAGACCTGAGCCTCATTATCGAGGAGTCGGGGAGACTCTGGCGGATTGCCAGGGAGCCAGCTCGCGAAGCATCCGGGGACTTCTGTTTATCGCTCTGCCGTCCGAGTAAAGGGCTCACATATTGGACTCTTCCTTTCAACATTGCTCCGAGGAGGACTGAGGTCGCACGACTTCAACCAACAAAAGACTTGCCCTCTTCCTGTTGTGGGCTGTTACTTACACGGTGGGCCTAGTCGGTTGCTTTTCATAAATCTACCAGGCTGTCTTCCAAAAGACCTGGGCCCTGCAGGAGTCATGGTGGGCCAGTGACTTCAACGACCCCTGTGGCCAGGAATTTTTTTTTTCCCGCATTCCCCCCCACCCCCCCCCCCCCCCACCCGGAAGGTGAGATTGCCATCATGATATGTGTGGAAAAGGCACAGAGGAACTGGCAGGGAGCAAAGGCATCCTGGCCGTTAAAGCGAGTGTGAATCGCGAAGTAGGCCCGCTGGTGGCTAACTTTTACGAAGTGGTTGACAGGATGGGGTACGTCACTGAAAATGCCTACAGGGGGGACTGCGGAGAGCATTCTGGCTGAGTACGGAGACGCCAACTCTCAGGGTTTTGCTCCCCAGTACTGATTTTTACTTCAGCCTCAGTGTCTAGAGACTTTCATGCTTTACGCCTTGTAGGGATGTCCCTCTGATGTTTGCTACTCTTGCCCCGGAAACAAGTGCTGGGTGTCCACCCTATTGATGCCTCTCATCATCTTGTCGATCTCTATCAAGTCCCCTCTTCTCATCTGCTCTAGCAAGAAAAGCCCCGGCTCTGCTAATAGGGCAAGTTCTCCACTTCCAGGCAACATCCTGGTAAATCTCCTCTGCGCCCTCTTGAACCCAAAATGGCCTGACTCAGCTGAGACTGAAAAATCATTGCTTGAGGGAGTCTTCCACCGCACTGTTTATCTGTGGTCCTTTTCGTGGTGTCATTTTACGCAAGGTGTTGGGTGACGATGAGAGAGGCCACACTTGAAACCACACACAGCTGCTAGGCCGTGAGGTCCAGCCCCTGAGTCTAGACAGGCGGGGACACACCCTTACACAGGATTGCCAGTATCCGTTTACCTGGGCCAGTCATGCCTGTGTCATTTGGAATGAGAAGCCTGTTGCCTGGATGGGTGAAGCAGCTGCATACTTACTCCACTGGGATCCACTGCTATTACATTGCGAGTTCAGCACCACATTCCTGGACCATTCATCGATGAACAACCAGCTCGATCATTTCCTTCCTACGCCATTTAAATTTAAATTTAGACATGCAGCACGGTAACCGGCCCTTACTGCCTGACCTGCCCAATTACACCGAATTAACCCACGAGATGCTCAAGCCCGAAACACCGGTCATGTATCTTTACCTTTGCTTCATAAAGGACACTGTCTGACCTGCTGAAATTCTCCAGCATATTGCGTTTTAACTTCAACCACGGTGTTTACAGATTTTTGTGATTTACTTTTAACCTACAACCCCCCCGGTGGGAGGAAACTGGAGCACCCAGAGGAAGCCCCACAGGGAGGACGTACCAACTCCTTACAGAGAGCACTGGATTCAAACCCTGGCCCTGATCGCTGGCGCTGTAACAGTGTTGCACTAACTATTATGGCAACCGTGCCGTCCACTCTATGCTAATAACGGGTTTATCGTCACACATACAAATGCATGCACAAGGTCCCACACAGGCTGCTGACGACTTGCAGTCGAAGGCCTTGCACAGGCCGTGGGCTGCTGGGAGCTGGCACATTTCAGAAACGGGAATAGTCGGGGGTAATCAAATGTTACGGGGAGGGGAGCTGAGGGAGAGAGAGGACCAGCTCACGATGGAATAGTGGAGTAGACCCGACGGGCCAAACGGCTGACTTCTGCTCTGCCGGTCTTGTGGGATTCAGGAGGGTGCTGAGGGCAAGAAGGGCTCCCAAAGGGGCTTCCCAATCATGTCGGAGGTTCAGATCTGGAGCTCGGGGGGCCGGCCAATGGACCGAACAGGAGTCTGCGGGAGCCGAATCCACGGACCCTCGGGACTCCCTTTTAGCTTCTGTTTCTCCTATTTTTAGGGCTGTCGGGCAATGCTCTCGGCAGGGAAGGGTTGAAGTACATCATGTATATTAGATTTTTAATCTATTATCACGTGACAAGGAAAGGAACCTTTCAATCTTTGAACAAAAGATCCAAAATTCTCCCTCGCTGCAACCAAACAAGTACTTTGCAAAAAGTAAATTACTATGCAGAAAGATACTGTGTAAAAGATAGATAGATGGATAAAAGGATATGTTTCCCCAGGGATTTTCCATGGGATGCTTGCCTGGGATATTTGCCTCGTTGTGAGGGGAATCAGCATTATAATCCCTGATAAAGAGACGTCCATCCACGATCTCACGCACTGCCAGACTGAGACCACCTGCAAACTGGAGGAACGACACCTCATCTTCCGCATGGGCACCCTCCAACTGGAGGGCGACTTCTCCGGTTTTCATTAAACTCCCCCCACTCCACCCACCATTTTCATCTCCTTTCCTTCCGTTCTGTCTCTCCTCTCTCTCTATCCCCCTTTTCCCTCTGTCTCCCTTCCCAGAGCCAGAGTCAATTCTCACCTCTCCTACTGATCACGTCCAATGATCACCTTTCGTCTGCTGGTCTGGACCCTCCCCCCTCCAAGAGTCAGCGTGGCAAGGATGTTTCCTGTAGTAGGGGATTCTCGGACAAGAGGGCCCAACTTCACAATAAAAGGGTGTCAAAGAATAGAAAATGTCTTTGGTCAGCGGGGCATGAGTCTGTGGAACTCGTGGCTGTGGAAGTGAGGTCGTTGGGTGTATTTAAGGTAGGGAGGTATATGATTAGTCGGGGCATATAGAATCATGGGGAGAGGGGCTGAGTGAGAGGATGGATCAGCTCATGACTAGAATGGCAGCACAGACTTGATGGGCTAGTGGGCCCAGGGTCGAGTCTAACTGGGGGGGGGGGGCACAATCTGACAATCTGCAGTGGGAATGGAGGCAACCTGCCACAACCCTCCTCCCTGCGCCACCATCACACTCTCCCCCCTCCCTCTGACATATCGTGTGCAGACTAGTGCTGGGGGTGGAAGGGGCACAATTTGGGAGGGGGGACAATACTTTCAAACCCCCCCCCCCACCTCAGCACCTACTTCTGCTCCTGTATCTTGTGATCTTACGATGCTGTAAAACATCTGTGAATCTGATGGCTGGAATAGAAGAGGCTCTCTGGAAGTTTCTCAGCATGCACAGGAGGTAAAGATATCTGACCGACGTTTCGGGCCTGAGCCCTTCTTCAAGGTACGAGCAAGAAGCAGGCAGGAACCTGAATGAAAAGGCTGGGGTGGAGGGAAGAAAGGGCGGGGGTGTGGGAGTTCAGACCGACAGGGAGAAGGCCGCAACTGGACACGGATCAAGAGGCCGGAGATGAATGGTGAGATTTAATCTTTCACAATCACGGTGAACGGTGGCACAGGCTCGATGGGCTGAATGGCCAACTCCTACTCCTGTGAATGCAGAGCTGGAGGGAAAGGGAAAGAGAGACAGAGCTATAGTGATTTCAAGCAAATTTGTGGCACTAATTGAGGGCTCAGTAGTGGAGAGGGTCAAATTTCCCGGGTGTCAACATCTCCAAGGATCTGTCCTGGAGACTCCATGTTGATTTAGTCACTAAGAAGGCTCGCCAGCAGCTATACTTGGTGAGGTGTCTGAGGAGATTCAGTACGTCACCGAGAACTCTTGAAAACTTCTACAGGTGGTTCCATGGGGAACATTCTGGCCAGTTGCATCGCTGCCTGGTACGGAGGCACCAACTCTCAGGACAAGAATAAACTCCAGAGGGTCGTTAGCTCGCCCTGCGACATCATAGGCACCAGACTTCACTCCATCGAGGACATCAACATGAGTTGGTGTCTTAAAAAATCAACCTCTTTCCCCCACCACCCAGACCACACCCTCTTCACTCTGCTACCTTCGGAGGAAAGGTCCAGGAGCCTGAAGATGAGCACTCAGTGGCACAAAGACAGCTTCTTCCCCTCCCCACCATCAGTCCTGAATAATCAATGAACCAAATACACTGCCTCACTTTGATTTTTTCTTGCACTATTTTTATTTATTATATAAGGTGGTTTACATCAATGTTTACTCTGTGATGCTGCCGCATATCAACGAATTTCACAATATGTTCCTGACATATTAAATTCTGATTTTGTTTATGAGGATAAAAGAACTTGGTTTTGAACAGTCTTCTTAAAGAGCTCAGGATGTATAAAAAGACTGTCCACCACTTCATTCCAAATCAGAGTTATAATGGAAGACAATTCTGAGTGATGTGTGGTGAAATGTAAATATTTCTGCCAGAAGGTCAAAAGACTCGTTCCCCACAGCGAGGATCTCCCTCAGCACTGCCTCTCCCACAGTGAGAAGCTCCCTCCTCACTGCCCCTCCCTCGGCAAGGAGTTCCCTCCTCACAGCCCCTCCCTCTGCAAGGAGCTCACTCCCCACTGCCCCTCCCTCAGCGAGGGGCTCCCTCCTCACCACCCCTCTCAGTGAGGAGCTCCCTCAGCACTGCCTCTCCCACAGCGAGGAGCTCCCTCCTTACTGTTCCCTACAGAGGAGTTCCCTCCTCATCGCCCCTTCCTCAGGGAGGAGCTCCCTCCTCGCCGCCCCTCCCTCAGGGAAGAGCTCCCTCCTTGCCACCCCTCCCAAAGTGAGGAGCTCCCTCCTCACCACCCAACAGTGAGGAGCTCCCTCCTCACCGCCCCTCCCATAGCTCCCTATTCACTGCCCTCCCTCAACAAGGAGCTCCCTCCCCACTGCCCCTCCCTCAGGGAGGAGCGCCCTCCTCACCACCCTTCCAACAGTGAGGAGCTCCCTCCTCACCACCCTTCCAACAGTGAGGAGCTCCCTCCTCGCCGCCCCTCCCATAGCTCCCTATTCACTGCCCTCCCTCAACAAGGAGCTCCCTCCCCACTGCCCCTCCCTCAGGGAGGAGCTCCCTCCTCACCACCCTTCCAACAGTGAGGAGCTCCCTCCTCACCACCCCTCCAACAGTGAGGAGCTCCCTCCTCACCACCCCTCCCTCAGCGAGGAGCTCCCTCCTCACCGCCGCTCTCAGTGAGGAGCGCCCTCAGCACTGCTTCTTCCACAGTGAGGAGCTCCCTCCTTACTGTTCTCCACAGTGAGGAGTTTCCTCCCCACCACCCCTCCCTCAGGGAGGAGCTCCCTCCTCAACGCCCCTCCCACAGTGAGGAGCTCCCTCCGCTCCGCCCCTCATCCTCCCCTGTGGCACGGTGCCACAGGACATTTCATTTGCATAAGCAGTTACTGCAACCTTCAGTTAACCACAAATATCTCACATAGCTGAGGTTGAAATGCCCGTTGACGCTGGCAGACGCACAATGCCAACATGCCCACACTTGCAGCCCTCCTACTCTGTGCTTTGAGAAGAACGCAGCCAGGATGGGGCCAGGATTGGGTCAGTGAGCAAACGACCAAGGTGGGGGGGGGAGGGGGAGGGGAAGGGGAATTGTTACAGAGGCTGTCACAAGGCCCAGTGTAAAGAGGGATGTCAAGTTTATTATCATCCGATTGCACAAATAACCCGACGAAACAGTGTTCTCCAGTCCTTGGTGCTAAACACCCAGACATAACCCACGTACAGACAGACAATACATATCGTATCTTCTCGTGTAATGGTTGAGTCTTGGGGATTGATTGTTTTTTCTGGGTCAAATTTGGGAGGGGGGAGGTGATGGCTTTACACGGGCCATACTTTTGACAGCGGCAAGTATCCGCATCGTTTAAGGCGCCGGGAGCTCAGACGGTCAGGACCAGGTGGTAAGTCTGCATTCAGGGTGTCGGGAACTCCGGTGGCCAAGGCGAGGATTCGCGTCGGGATGGCGGATGCTTGAATGGGTGGGCAGCCGGTCCAAAAATTAGGGAGTTGACTTTTACACGGGTCATATGATAAACACACAACTTTTGGGCTTAAAAAACTGAGGTCAACTGAGGTCATGGGATTGACTATTACATGTGTATATAGAGTGTGCAAGACAGGTATTCATATGTACAAAGAAATAAATATTGTTTCATGAGTATAAGTGTCTCGGGTGGTTAGTGCGAGTGGTTCCTTTGGTCGTTCAGCATTCTCACTGACCATGGGAAGAAGCTGTTCCTCAGCCTGGCAGTACTGGCTCTGAACCTCCTGTATCTCTTCTCCTGACGGGAGCAGCTGAAAGACATTGTGTGCGGGGGTGGAAGGGGTCCTCAGTGATTTTGCATGCCCTCTTCAGACAACCAGCCCGGTCGATCACATCGATTGATGGGGAGGGAGACTCCGGTGGTAAATAAGCAAGCGCTATTGTTTTTGTTGCTGCTGGTATTTTTACAGTCGCTGCTTTTGTCAAATTTTTCTGGTGTTTTAGTCTTTGTGAACCTAGATTAATAACTTTTTAAAGAATGAAGTTGTACAATATTGTGATTTAAAGATGTAATTTTAATCTTTCTAGCTGCTTATCTCACTACTATCGCCGTTACATTCAGTGATCTACGAGAATTAAGATTTACGAGTAACATTAGTACAAAAAAGCATTACTAAGGATTCTGAATGGTCTGGTATGGGAGGAGATCCAAGGGGAGTGGTGGGGGGGGGTGGGGTTGGGTGACAGCATGAGTCACCGCACTGAGGGACACCACCTCTAGTGACGCCACTGAAGAAGGGGTCAGGCCCAAAACGTCGGTAATATATCTTTGCCTCTTACGGACCCCTGCAAGACCAGCTGAGCTCCTCCAGCATTTCAGTGCTTTTACTGCAATCACAGCCTCTGCAGACTTTTGTGCTTACTTCTGATCGATTCCACATAGCCTGAATGAGGTACAGATGGAAACAAGCTACAACTACTGGCCATGTATTTTTAATGAGTCATGAGATGATAAAGACAGGATGCAGAGTTGGGCGGAAAAGTGGCAGACGGAGTTCAATCCGGATTAGTGTGAGGTGATGCAGTTTGGAAGGACAAACCTGAAGGCTGAGTATATGGTTCAGTGCGGGTGCACAGAAGGGACCTTGGGGTACAAATCCATACCTCCCTAAACATCACTGCTCAGGTGGATAGGATAGTTAAGAAGGCCGATGGGATGCTGGCCTTCATTAATAGGGGGATTAAATTCAAGAGTAGAGAGGTCATGTTGCAACTTTTATTGTGTTCAGTTCTGGTCACCTCATTAAAGGAAGGATGTGGAATCTACGGAGAGGGGGCAGAGGAGATTCACCAGGATGGGAAACAAGTCTTATGAGGCAAGGTTGGCAGAGCTGGGACTTTTCTCTTTGGAGCGTAGAAGGATAAGAGGAGACTTAATAGAAGTGACAAGATTCTGAGAGGCATCGACAGGGTGGGATCAGCAAACACCAGAGGACGTGTGTACAAAGTGAAGTTTAGGGGAGACGTCAGGGGGAAGCTCTTTTTTTTTTACACACACAGAGTTGTGGGGGCCTGGAATGCCTTGCCTAGGGTGGTGGTGGAAACTGAAACATTGGGGGAATTTAAGAGACTCTTAGACATTCACATGGATGAAAGATAATAGAGGGTTACGGAGTCAGGAGGGTTTAGTACTTTTTTTTTAAGGATGGGATATATGGGTCAGCACAACATCGAGGGCCGGAGGGCCTGTATTGCGCTGTAGTGCTCTATGTTCTGTACCTTAACCCTCGTGTTACCAACAGCTCCTCCCAAAGTTTTACCACTCATCTACACGTGAGGGACAATTCTCAGTGGCTGATTAATCTTTCAATTCATGCATTTCTTTGGGATGTGGGTGGAAACCAGAACACCTTGGGAAAACCCACACCGTCACAGGGAGAACACAAGAACCCTCATAACGTAACCAGGGTCATGGAGTTTACATTAGAACTAATCTCTTTCCCATCATCTCATTAAAGCCCTGCCTTAAAGCACAAGAGAGGTTGTACATACTTTAAAAACACTTTCCTGGCTGTCAAATACTTCGGAGCATTACAGGAAGCCAAGGGAGAAATGTGATTCTTTAGTTCACAGAAATCCAACTGAATATTGTGGCACAGAAATGGTGAACAATTGTGGTGCGAGTGTGAGAGGGATCCATTCAAATCTCCACTGAAATACATGGAGATTTGTTCAGTTAACGTCCCACAGAGGCATGGAGTGTGTAGGAATGCTGAGAGATCGGAGTGAAGCGAGCATAGAACATTACAGGACAGTACAGGCCTTTCACCCCACGGTGCTGTGCTGACCGTACCCAGCAAACATAACCTTCCCTAACACACACCCCCTTAACCCTTGATTTTTCTTGCATCTGTGTGTCTGTCTTTTACCTGTCCCTATTGTACCAGTATCCACTGCCACCCCTGGCAATGCATTCCAAACAGTCACTACTCTCTGTGTAAAAAACATCTCCCCTAAACTTTCCTCCCTTTATGCCGTACAGATGTCCTCTAATGTTTGCTACTCTCGCCCTGGGAAAACAGTGCTGGCTCTCCACCCTATCTATGCCTCTCATAATTTATTAAGTTTCCTCTCATCCTTCTTCGCTCCAAAGAGAATAGCTAACCTTGCCTTATAAGACCCGTTCTCCAATCCAGGCAACATCTTTGTAAATCTCCTCTGCAACCTCTCCAAAGTTTCCCCATCCTTCCTGTAATGAAGTGGCCAGAATGGTGCGGTCTCGCCAGAGTTTTGTAGAGCTGTAACATCACCTCATGACTCTTGAATTCAATCCACCGACTAATGAAGTGAACAATAAGCCTTCTTAACTACCCTATTAAACCTATGTGGCAACCTTGAGAAATTTATGGATTTGGACCACAAGGTCCAACTGCTCTTCCACACTGTTAAGAATCCAGCCATTAAACATCTACTCTGCTTTCATGGTAGATCTTCCAAAATCCATCACTTTCACACTTACCCAAATTGAACTCCACCTGTCACTTTTCCACCCAACTCTGTATCCTGTCTATGACCTGCTGTGACCTACGACAACCTTCTATGCTCCCAACCACCCCTCCAACCTTCGTGGCCTCTCCCAAAAGTACTGACCCACCTCTCCACTTCTTTGTCTAGGTCATTTGTAAAAATCATAAAGGGCAGGGGGTCCTAGAATAGATTTCCCTGCAGAACTCACTGACCTCAAGGCAGTTTTGGTCTTCTTATCCGACGAAAGACATCCTGCCCATAGAGAATGGCAGGACTTGCATATGAAGAATCAACTAGGCTTATACTTGCTGAAATTTAGAAGATTGAGGGGCGGACCTTATAGAAACATAAAATTCTTAAGGAATTGGACAGGCTAGATTCAGGAAGGTTGTTCCCAAATTTGGGGAAAACTAAAACCAGGGTAAAGGGGAAGTCTTTTAGGATTGAGATGAGAAAAAAAATGTTTCTCTCAGAGGGTGGTGAACCTGTGGAATTCTTTGCCACAGGAAGTAGCTGAAGCCCGTTCCTTATCTATATTTAAGAAGGAGTTAGATTTGGCCCACAGGGAATCTGAGGAGAAGGCAGGTACTGGGTAGATGATCAGCCATGATCATAATGAATAGCGGTGTAGGCCTGAAGGGCCAAATGGCCTGCATCTGCACCTATTTTCTATGTTTCTAATACATTCCATCTGCTATCTATAGGCAGTCAATTCCGAATCCACGCAGCCAAGGCTCCAGGTATCCCATGTCAACAAATTCCTGAAGGAAGATGGAGGCTAAAACAAAAGGTGGTTCAGAAAGCTTAAGAGGTACTTGCCTTTATTGGCCAGGCAGGATCTCATGCTCGAAACATATAAAATGATTGTGAGGAGATGTGCCTTGCTCTGGTTGCCATACCACAGAAAGGACGTTGAGATGAGGTATTTGCATGAGGATGTTGCCAGGAATGGACTGACTGAACCAGCTTTTTTTTAAACCAGGCTTGTTTTCTTTAGAACAAAGGCAGTTGAGGGTAGATTTGACTGAGGAAAATAATATTTTAACAGACCTAATCAGGCAAAGTGGAAGACTATTAACCAGAGAGGCTGGTAATGGTAGATTCGAGATTGGATAGAAATTTAAGGGAAAAGTTTCACTCAGAGTGATTAGTTTCTACAAACAAATAAAAATATACATACTTGTGTGATAGTCAGGTTTTTCAGGTCAAATTTTGGGGGGATTCGACTTTTACACAAGGGGCTAAAATTCACACAAGAATCCAAAAGTATGGTATATACTCGCGTAAATGCGAGTTTCGGGTCAAACTTTGGGAGGGGGGGTGGAACCTTTGGCCTCAGTAAGTACCTGCATCATTCAAGCAGTCGGGAGCTCAGGCGTGCAGGACTGGGCGACGAGCCCAGCACTCTCGGGGCGTTGGGAGCTCGGGCGGGGGCAGGCAGCCGGGGCCTCGGAGAGAGTCTGTGGCCGGGGCGTTGAGAGCTCAGATGGGTGGGGGGAGCGTCAGGAGCTCTGGTGTTCAGGCAGTCGAGGTGTCGGGAGCTTGGATGGGGCAGGAGTCGGGGTCAAAAATGGAGGTGTCAATTTTTGCATGTGTCAAATGGAAAACAGTGATTTTTGCCCAGAAAAAGGAGGCGTGTCAACTATTCCACAGGATCGACTATTACATGATTATATATGGTAGGAACTGTTAACCTGCTCTGCCCTTCAACATAGTCATTGTTGTTCTCTCCCCATACCTAATAAGATGTAGGAGCACAGATGGGCTTTTCTGCTTTTGAGCATTGACCCATGCCCCCAAGACAAAGAGGAGCAAAGAGAGCCCCTTCAGAGGCACTGTGTCCGTGGATTCACCTCCAGCACACCTCCAGCTTCATAAATTCCAGTTCAAATCACCAGCAACCAAGCTTCCGACACGATTAGGAAGCCTTCAGCACCCATGGCCCTTTGGGGACCCTTCTTGCCCTCGGCATCGTCTCGAATCCCGGTTCAGATGAGCTAGTCTCCAGCTGCCCACAGCCTGCGCGAGTTTTTCGACCGCAAGTCGCCAGCTGCCCACAGCCTACAGGGGTTCCTTCCGCCACTGAGCCCCTCGCTGGTCCGCTACCGTGGTCACCTTTCCTGTCGGAGGGTCTCCTGCGCGCCTTCCTCAACGGTGGGTGCTCTTTCTGGTTCTGGTGCCCTGCACCGCCACACTGCTTTCCTGGAGTTTGCAACCCCTTGCGGTTCGCTGCCCAGCACAGGTGCTGCCATTTAGGGCAGCATAGTTGGTGTAGTGGTAAACACAACGGCTTTACAGTGCCAGCAATCGGGATTGGAGTTCGAATCACGCATGGTCTGTAAGGAGTTTGTATGTGCTCCCCGTGTCAGCCTGGGTTTTCCCCGTTGGCTCCGGTTTCCTCCCACCGCTTAAAATGTACCGGGGGTGTAGATTAATGGGGTGTAAATGGGGCAGAATGGACTTGAGGGCTCGAATGGCCAGTTACTCTCTAATGTTTTTAAAAATTTGGACCTCCTTGTTTGCAGGATTTAAAAAAAAAACACTTCTCTTCTCCAACAGTCTGTTTAAAAGCTGTTCAGAGCCGTCAATATCGGGACCGGGCAGTAGGACCGGGCAGTAGGACCCTGCGAAGCAGCAGTGTCTCCGCTCCCCGCTCTCCCGAATCTGCACGAGCGACAATGCTGCCGTTCCAGCACAACCCGGTAGAGACGGATACTTTTTGAAGGGAATAACCCAGTGTGACATTGGTGGTCCTGATTTGAGGCAGAGTATAGTGGGGAGCCCTGGAACCAGTGTTCTGATCCCATCAACTCTCCCTCTCTCAAGCACGCTGCATGGTCTAGTATATTGTATCACACAAAATAATTTAGTCAAAGAGGCTGACCAGTTGAGGGCAGAATATTGACTCTCAATTTAAAGTAAGAAGCTAGTGTTTCTGGAGATGAAAATAGCACAAAATCACAACCTCCCCTCCCCGTTCACCCACCCCCCACACATACAAACAAACGGTGGTTCAGAGATCCTGCCAAATCCTTCAAAGTTACAAGGACACTCATGCTCTGACGTAATATTTGGGATTCTCTGCGGGGAGCGTGCCAGTCCTGGTATCACTATGGGCCAGGGCTACACCCACCCGGAATCAAGGGGTATTTCCAGCTGCCACAGTGGGTACTGGCCACATCCGACCCTCTCCCCCCACCCACCACCTTGAGGAATTTACTGAGTCCGAACAATGACAAACTCAGCTTTATGGGCAGGTTAGTTCAGTATCCCTGCCTGGAAAGGACATGGTGTGAGTTCCCTCTACAAATAAATGACAAAGCTATCGCGTTAGTCCCACAAACAAAGGTGGGACACAGAGGGGATGAGGAACCCTCCGATAAGTGTGGAACAGAGACCTGCTCTTTCCCCAGAATTCTCCGATCTGCATGTTGGCTTAGTGTGTGTGGTGGGGTGGAAGGGGAAATGGGACAGGTACTTCGAAAGCATATATATAAACACACATATATTTGGTTGTATTGTTCTACAATTCATCTATGAATTCGATACTACAGTCAAACCCCTGATATCCGGGGATTGGTCAATGCTGGATAAGTGTATTTTCCGGTTGCTTGAGGTTTACTCTTACAATGCCTAACTAATACACCCTCATTAAGAATAAACAGTTTAAAAGACAAAAGTACTACACTTACGCTGAACAAACGTCACTTGCATGAATATAAAACATTTTACTTTCTTTTCATTCCCTTTCTTTGAAAACATTTAACTGTCGCTGCATCTGCAGGTTCCTCCCCCTCCACAGAGCCGAATAATTACAGATAATTAACCACCCCCACGTCAGGTTTACAGATAAAGCCTCCGACGGGGGCAACTCCTACTAAGGAGGGATAAGGAGACACTTTGAGAGAGTTTCTCCAACGGCGAGCGGCATCAACCAGCTCTTCATCCTGGGTGACACCATTGCTGTTTCAAACAGCTAAAAATCCTTCTGAGTGGTGACCATTTACCTGTTAAGCACCAAAACCTGGTGAACTTTATTAATGTTACATTCTGCGCACAGTACAAGAATTGCCTGCAACCCGTGAGATTGGACTGTGAACCAAAGAACTTTGCTGAACTTACACACACATTACACACACGTGCACTTAGAATTAGAGGGGGAGTTAAGTGAGTCAATAGAGATAAGTTAAAGTTTGATTCTATTTTCATGTCCAAAGATAATTAAAAGCAACTTTTGTTTAAGTTACCCTTTGTCATGGTGAATATCTACTGCTGCTGGGTTTTGGGGTCCTTGTGGCTCGTAATAGTACCAGCAGTGTTAAGTCCAGGTGTGCTGTGACTGTAGGAGTCTAAGCAGTTCATAGTATCGCTGAAGGGGACTCTCTTTTCCTTCTCTTTCTGTGACTGTAAGGGGTGCCAGGCAATTTATGCTAATACCTTACGGCAGTCTAAATGCAATTTTGTGTGCGAAGTTAGGCGTTAACTTTGGGGGAAGGATTGCAGTCAAGAGCAGCTAGTCTCAACCTTTTTCTTAGCTATTGCCCATGACCACTAACCAACCCCCTCTCCCTCCCCCAAGACCTCTGCTTAAAGTTTATGGGGCCCCTTCTCTGTGAAGCAGTCAAGTGCGGACTTCAGGAGGGAGTCACAGGAACACTACCCAGTCCCCATCGAGAGCTCAGTGGTGGAGAGGGTCAAGAACTTCAAATTCCTGGGTGTCAACATCTCTGAGGATCTGTCCTGGAGCCTCCATGTTGATGTAATCACAAAGAAGGCCCCCCAGCGGCTAGACTTTATGAGGTGTCTGAGGAGATTCGGTATGTCACTGCAAACTCTTGGAAACTTCTACAGGTGGTACCGTGGGGAGCATTCGGGCAGGTTGTATCACTCCTCAGTATGGAGGCAACAACTCTCAGGACAAGAATAAACTCCAGAGGGTCGTTAACTCCGCTTGCGACATCACAGGCACCAGACTTCACTCCATCGAGGACGTCTACATGAGGTGGTGTCTTAAAAAAGCAGCCTCTATCCTCAAAGACCCCCACCTCCCAGGCCATGCCCTCTTCTCTCTGCTATCATCGGGGAAAAGGTCCAGGAGCCTGAAGACAAGCACTCAGCAGCACAAGGGCAGCTTCTTTCCCGCTGCCATCAGATTCCTGAATGAACAATGAACCACAGACACGGCCTCACTTTTGTTATTATTATTTTTTTAATGTTATAAGATGGTTATAATATGAATGTTTGCCCTGCGATACTGAGGCAAAACACCAAATTTCATGACTGGTTCATGACAATAAATTCTGATTCTGAACGTCCAAAGGAACTGCTCACACGAACTATCCGAGACTCTCACATGTACAAAACAACATTTATTTATTTGTGTAGATGAAATACTTGTCCTGCATGTGTATTGTTCATCTGTACGTGTGTTATGTCTGCTTGTGTGTCTGCATGTTTTGCACCGAGGACCAGAGAACATTTTCATCGGGTTGCACTTGTGCTATCAGACGATGATAAACTTGACTTGTGTGATTGTGAATACTTCCGTGAGTTATCCCGGTTGCGATTCCCTTATGTGTGTTTTAATAAAGATAATTTCAGCATTCAGCCTGTGTCCAGACCCACTATTCTTTGAACCCACCGAACCTTTCCCTTCCGATGCAACAGACGTATAGGTAGTCTCCAGCTTACGACCCAAGCAACTTACAAACATCCGTACGTACGAACAAAATAAAAAAAAAATATAAATGTTAAAATTACGCTTTTGGGGTAAAAGTACGGACCTTTCTCTGGAAAATAGCGCCTATGGGAGGGGTGGCCAACCCCTTGATGGTCACCATGTTGTATCTAACGCACGATAAAAGGGATACAGTGCAATTCTGACTTGTGCCTGACCGATCGATCAGAACAGGATACGGCGGTAAGTTGAGGACTTCCTGTATTTCATTTTGGGAAGCACATCATCGCGGCCCGGAGGGCCTGTACTGTGCTGTAATGTTCTATGGAAAAACTCCAGTCGTGAAATAGAGATTGCTTCTCCTATCAGAAAGATTTGGCCTCACACTCCCCCAAGAACTGACGGGAGGCACTCCACAGCTGGCAGCCTCTTACATATTCCTGGAGTCCCTTGGGAACGGTATTTACCTTGCACAAATTGAACACTGTTCCTGCACGGAGTGGAGTTATTTTTGAGTCTGTGAGCAGTCCCCTCTTTGCGATCCTGATTCCTGTTTTCTTTCACGCAGATGTACAAATGCTCTGTTGAGTCCCACTGAGTACTTTCCCTAGCTGCGCCCAAGTATTTCGGCCGGCTGCAGTGACTTGCGATGCCCAATGCACTGAAGGCCTCCTGTGCTCTGCGGAGTTTTATGAGTCGCCCACACAAACAGTTGCTTGGAATACAGATAAACATCAGTGTTTTTCTTTCAAGCTGCCGGGGAGTTTCCAATGAGGGGTCTGACTGGAAGGCACACACTGGGTGGGGAGAGGGAAGTGGTTCAAGAGGGTGCAAGTGGACCTCGGGGTGGAGGATTGTTGGCTGTGGAGAAAGGTATTGGGGGCAGGAGTGCGCCGACACCCATTGGGAGTGCATAAAGCTTGTCTTGTTGCACCATCATCAAAAAGAATCACGGTAGAACATTGCAGTACAGTGCAGGCCATTTGGCCCTCGATGTTGTGCTGACCTATATATTCTGACCAAATCAAAAATATCTACTACCTTGTCTATTGTCCCTTAAATGCCCCTAGTGTTTCAACCTCCACCACCACCCCCTGGCAAGGCATTCCAGGCCCCCACCACTCTCCATGCAAAAACAACTTACCCCCGATATCTCCCCTAAACTTCCCTCCCTTCACTTGGTACAGACGTCCCCTGGTGTTTGCTGATCCCACCCTGGGAAACAGCTGCTGGCCGTCCAACCTATTGATGGCTCTCAGGATCTTGTCAGCCTCCATCACGTCTCCTCCCATCCTGCTTCACTCCAAAAAGAGGTGTCCCAGCTCTGCCTCATGACATTTCCCAATCCAGGCCACATCCTGATGAATCTCCTCTGACCCCTCTCCATAGCTTCCACATCCTTCCAGTAATGAGGCAATCAGAACTGAACACCGTACTCCAAGTGGAGTCTCACCAGAGATTTGTAGAGCTGCAACATGACCATGTTGTGCAGTTTGCCTTGTTTCTGTTTCAACGTTAAAACTGAAAACACAACCCAATGCCTATGATATTGGGCCAACCTATTTAAACCTGCTCAACAAAATGTTCTCCAATCCGGGCAATGTCCTCTGCACCCTCTTCATAACTTTCACAACCTTCCTGCAATGAGGAGAGCAGCACTGAACGTAATGCTCTAAGTAGTGGATGGAGACCATTCAGCCTGTCACAGCATGCTAACATTCAGCGGAGGCTGTGCACTCCCATTCCGGCTTCTCGCGTGCACGGCGCTATCCCTGCAGTTGTTCTACCTGCCGCACCATGGGCAGGCTGACTTACCTGGACAGCACTCGCAAGTGAAACTTTTCTCCATGGCCCAGCAGATGCGGCGATACACAATTCAATTCCAGTTTGTGCCAAGCCGCTGGAGAAACGGTTAGCTTATTGCCACGCAGGGCATTCTCCCCGTGTCTGCATGGGGACTACCTCCGGGTTGATTGGGCAGCCCAGTCTCGTGGGCCAGAAGGGCCTGTTGCTGTGCTGCACATCAAAATTAAAATTAAAATTCAATCTCAGTAGACCAAATTCTCATGCTTATCCCAATCGTAAGGAAGCCCAGTTGACTAAACTCTATCCCACTCCAAAGCCCAAGATAAACACCTTTATCTCATTAGATTGAATCCTAAGCTCCTTCCCATGTTCTAATGTCCCAGTCGACTAAATTTCATACTCTTCCCCCATTTTACAGAATCTCATAAAAGCAAAAGCATTCCAGATCAACTCTAATGAGTATACGCTCTGTACAATTCAACGTAATTCCAACTCAAGCCCACTATGTAGAAACCAAGTAACCTACTAATTCTGGAGTAAAACACAAAGCTCTTCAGACACTGTAGCTGAAGGAAAAACACGACGCTGGAGAAACTCAGCCGGTCAAACTGTGTACTTTAGGCAGCTCTTCATCAAGGCGTGGACAAAATGTGGGCAGGTATCTGGACAGAATTCTGGAGGGAGGGGCACAGTCCCACAAGGCAGACAGTTTTGGTCACCAAGATATCAACAAATTGGAGAGAGTGCAGAGAAGATTGACGAGAATGTTGCCGGGGTTACAGGGTCTAAGTTGTAAGGAAAGGTTAAATGAGTAGGGTCTTTATTCGTTGGAGCGTAGAAGGTTGAGAGGGGATTTGATTGAGAAGGGGTATGGATCGAGTTGACGTGGAGAGGCTTTTTCCCTTTAAGGAAGGGGGAGATACAAATGAGTGGACATAAGCTGAGAGTTAGGGGGGCAAGTTTAGAGGAAACATGAGGGGGGCGGGGCCTTCTTTAGTCAGAGAGGGATGGGTGTGTGGAACCAGCTTCCAGACGAAGTGGTGGAGGCCGGCTCGATATTAGCATTGAAGGAGAAGTTGGAGATATATGTGGACTGGAAAGGAATGGAGGGTTATGGGATGAGTGTAGGTCAGTGGGGTGAGGTGGGAGTAAGTGCCCAGCATGGACAAGAAGGGCCAAGCTGGCCTGTTTCTATTGCTGTAATGGTTACATGGTTTTATATGGCAGGAGGTAATAGGTGGGTAATTACTAATTCCATCTGCTTCATTTCGATTCTTTATACTGACTCACTCAAGTTGAAAATGTCCTACCCTCGGGCCAGAGCGTTAGCGTTAGCACACCACCACGCTGGCGCCAGCGACCCGGGTATGAATCCACCACAAGGAGTTTATATGGTCTCCCCGCCATCTTGGTGCTCCAGTTTCCTCCCACCCTTCAAAGCATACGGGGCGGGGGGTTTGCAGGTTAATTTGGGTGCCATTGGGTTTAAATGGAATCGGCTTCTACTGGGCTGAAAAAAAATCTGGTGCTCTTCCAATTATGCTTGCAACCCATTTTCAGCCTTCACTTACATTTGTGTTATTTTTCTGTCTGAGTATCTGAGTGAGTAATTTGCTGGACTCAGATAATATAAATCGGCACCTGGCATCTGCCGGCTATGGAAATCCAATACAAATGGAAAGTGTTTTGAAAAATAGCTTCAGGATTTAACTATTACTTGAGGAGTGTGATTCAGCAGATCCACACAGCTGAATCTCTCACCCAAAGGGCGCCATTTACAGTTCGATCCCTGGTGCATTGTCCGACTGATGTACGAGCAGGGATGTCATGCTGAGGCTTTATAAGGACCCGATGAGACTTCACTTGGGAATATTGTGAGCTCCTCATTTAGGAAAGGGCGTGTTGACATTGGAGAGGGCTCAGAGGAGGTTCGCAAGGGTGATTCCGGGAACGAGGAGCGTTTGATAGCTCTTGGCCTCGTTGGAATTTAGGAGAACAAAGGAACATAAGAAATAGGAGCAGGAGTAGGCCATCTGGCCTGTCGAGCAAGGCTTAGATGTCCTACTCCTGTTCCTATTTCTTACGTTCAATGAGATCATGGTTGATTGGATGATGGACTCATCTCCACCAACCTGCCTTTTCCCTCATCTCCCTTAATTCCCTTACTATGTAAAAATCTATCCAACCTTGTCTTAGATAGATTTACTGAGGTCGCCTCCACGGCTTAAATGGCAGCGAATTCCACAGATTCACCCCCCTCTGGGATAAGCAGTTCCTCCTCATCTCCGTCCTCAATCTACTACCCTGAATTTTGAGGCTACGTCCCCTTGTTCTGGTCTCCCCAAACAATTGGAACAACTTACTCTGCCTCACCCACACCTTTCATAATTTTATACGTTTCTGTAAGATTCCCTTCTCAATCCCACAGTGGGAGAACCTGGGACAAGGGGGCGCAACTTTGGGATTGAAGGGCGTTCGCTTGGAACAGAGAGGCGGTGGGATTTCTTCAGCAGGTGGGTGGGGAATCTGTGGAATTTGTTCCCACAGGCAGTTGTGGAGGCTGGGTCATTGGGCATATTTAAGGCAGAGATTAATAGGTTCTTGATTAGCCAGGGGCATCACAGGTTAAGGGGAGAGGGCCGGTCAGTAGGGCTGAGTGGGGAAAATGGATCAGCTCATGATTAAATGACAGGGATAGGCTGAATAGACTATTTCCGCTCCTATATCTTATGGTCTATGATACAATAGATATCTCAATATGATCCCGGCACAAACCTAACTCACCTATCATATATCCAAATCATATGTAATCCCCACACATCCAGCATGAATCCAAAACTCCAACACAAACCTACTCCTATCAGTACAAATTCAACTTAAGCCCCAAACAATACCAAGACACCCAACTCAACCCTACTAAGGCCAGGAGGACTCCAAAGCACCCAGCGCCAATCCAACACGCCCACCATAAATCGAACGCACCCAGCAGAGTCTTAATCCCCACAGGCAATGAGAACACCGAACAACCAAAGGACCTGCTCACATTAACCATCCAAGACTCCCAATAAGTAATATTTATGTGCATATATGAATACTTGTCCTGCATATATATTGTTTGTCTGTCTGTGTGTTATGACTAGGTGTGTGTCTGCGTGTTTTGCGCCGAGGACCTGAGAATGATGTTCCATTGGGTTGTACTTGTGTGATCAAATGGCAATGAACTTGACTTGATACCACCCCTCCATTACCATCATCATCTTGGCCCATCTCTTCGTGAGCGAAGATGAACATGGTGCCTTGTAGCTTTTCTGCCCTCATGGAACTTTTTGTAGTTGTTGGCCCATTATGATGTGCCACTGCAAATTGCAGAACACCGTGCAGTGCGATTTTTTTTGTGAGGCCCTCCCAGTCAGTATGGTTGACATGGAATGACTAGAGATCGCACTTGATTATGTCTTTGTAGAGAAGACGTGGGCAGTCAACAGGGCGGGGAGCATCTGGTAGCCCACCGTGGAGGACATCTTTGGGCAATCGGCCGTCCTCCATATAGACAATGTGGCCAATCCACCATGGGCGGCGAACGTGGATGATTGAGTAGGGTCCGTACTTCCAGTCTTCTCCAGGACTTGGACGTTTGTGACTCTGTTGCACCATGAGTAGCCTAGGACGGATCGATCTGAGGCAGCGGAAATGGAATGCGTTAAGGTAGTGTTCTTGCTTTCTGTACGTGACCCAGGATTCACACCACCATAACATAACTCATCCAATGCCATCCCCGAACAACACAATCTCACTTCGCCCCATCATAAATCCAACAGGCTGACCACAAGCCTAATGCGCTTACCACAGATCAACTCCTCGGTGCAAGGTTGAATACATTCAGCATGTTTCCAGGGTAGAGGGGCATGTTGAGCGACTATAAAGAAGCCAGGATTAATGATTCATTCAAATTATACCACAGCCTGGTCAGTGGGTGGAGGTACGGAATGTCACCTCAGCTAATTAAATAGAACTTCTGCAGCAATATTAACCAAGAATCGGCCAAATTTACACAAACATCTAACATGCTCAGTGAAGTCCTTCAGGGAAGGAAATCTAGCAACCCGACACCACCTGGTCTGTATGTTCCTCCGGACCACCCGTGCAGCTGACTCCCAACGAGCCCGTCAGATCAGTCCGGGATGGAGAACCGTGCACTGCAGATAGCTTTCTGTCTGGTTGCATCACTGTCTGGTACGGAGGTGCCGATGCGCAGAACAGGGGGTAGTTCACTCAGCCAGCACAATCAGGGGGGCATCAGTGTCTGACGAGGACAGCTACAAGAGGTGGTGTCTTAAGAAAGCACCTCCCCACCTACCAGGACGTGCTACTATCGGGAAGGAGGCGCGGGAGCTTGTAGACGAACACTCAACAGCTTCTCCCCCCACCCCCCCAACCATCAGATTTCTGAACGGACAGACACGGCCTCACTTTTCTCTTCTCTTGCACCAATTTACTTTTTAATGTAACTTAGAGCAATATTTGCATACAGGGTCGGCACCAGAATGTATGAAGGGGGATTAGCGTGTTCGAGGGGGGCTCACTCAGTGTGGGTGCTAGCAGGGGCCTACCTGTCAACAGGAGGGGGGTGGGGGTGATAGCCAGGACTTACCTGTCAATGGAGAGGGTGGGTGTGGGCTAGCACGGACCTATCTGTCGACGAGAGTGGGGGGGTGTGGTGGTGCTAGCAAAGACCTACCTTCTAATGGTGGGGAGGGGATGCTGGCCAGGTCCTACCTGCCGCTAACACCATCTACCCACCCCTCCGACATGGTACACGAGGGCAATCTTTTTATTGTGTCAAACATCACTAGACGCTACTGACGCTTAATGCTCACTAATGGCGCGGCTGGGGGGGGTGGGTGGAGGGTCGCTAGGCTGCGCCAACCTAGTGATGCGGGAAGGAGCAGGGGCGGGTCTGGGGGCCAGGGATGGAGGGAAGGGCAATGGCCCACAGGCAGGAGGTTTGGCCACTGGAAAGGCCACCCGTAAATTGGAGGAGCAAATTTCCGTCTGGACCTTCTTCGACCGGGCGGTATCACATTGACTTCTCCGGTTTCTGCTAGCATACAGTCCGCCCTCCCTCTCTTCCCCATCCCTCTGTCTTCTCTCTTCCAGCTCTCTCTTCCCATTCCCTCTTCATTCACAGTGCTATCCCCTCCACCCCCCGTTTGCTGCTGTACCCTCCCTTATCCATCCATTCCCTTCTGCCTGTGGGACCTGTGCTCCTCCCCCTGCCCCAACCCCCACCACTAATTTGTTCGGGTGCCTGTGTACACTTTGCTCATACCTTGATGAAGGGCTCAAGCCCGAAATGTTGGTGATGTATCTTTATCTTTTGGTGACACGGTTGGTGTAATGCTGTTATGGTGCCAGCGATTGGGACTGGGGTTTGAATCCCGCGCTGTTTATCAGTACGTTCTCCCCTGTGTCTGCGTGGGCTTCCTCCAGGTCCTCTGGTTTCCTCCCACCGTTCAAAACGCACCGGGGGTTGTCAGTGAATGGGGTGTAATTGGGCGGTGCGGATTCGTGGTGAATGTATGTTTGAACTGCATAGAGTGCACAATTTCAACTGCCGAGTTTCTCCAGCGTTGTGGTTTCATTGCCATGAACATGTGACACGAAAAGTGTCACATTATGGTGCATTTCAGGTGTAAATGTTGAGAGGAATCACATTTCTGTAAAAGTAAATAATCTGCTGAAAGGGAAGAGAGAAATGAAGTGGTGTCTGTGGTTCATTGTCTGCTCGCAACTTTGACAGCAGAGGCTGCCTTCGTAACTCTGGGTGCCCGTCTTCTGGCTCCCTGCTCTGTTTTGAGCAGTATTAAATTCACAGGAAGATCAAGGCAATAACTTAAAAGATCTAAGTGCAGCCTCGCTCAGGGGGAACGCAGAGTGGCTGGAGGAACTCAGCGTCCGCAGGAGGTAAAGATGTCCAGCCGATGTTTCGGGCCTGCACCCTTGGTCCAGGGGACTATCAGCAGCATCTCAAGCTGATGAAATTTTGTGGCTCTGACTGTTCGTCCACTCCAGGCTGCAGAGCTGTTGCTTTTGGCCGCCGTTCAACGGTGTCACGTGACCCTTATTTATTTGCTGAATTCTTCAGCAGTTTGCAGTGTCTGTCACATGCCTCCTGATCCTGACTCAACAGGAACAGCTTACTTCGCAGGATTGGTGGACAACACAGCTTTGTTCACTGCAGGGTTTTTCTCCCTGCCCTTCCCCCCTACACCCGCCCCCCCACCCCCCCCCCAGCCTTAGCCCTGTGTGAAGGCTGGTCCCGAAGGACGCAGTTAGAAGTGGCTCAGTGGGTAAGGGGGGCAGGAGTCCCTGCTCCTAGAGCGCAAGCAAAGAGAAAGAACACAGGAAAATAAGAAATAGGAGCAGGGGTCGGCTATTCAGCCATCGAGCTCTGCTCCGCCATTCAATGTGATCATGGCTGACCTGATGGTCGGCTCATCTCCACCCACCTGCCTTTTCTCCATATCCCTTAATTCCCTTACCATGTAGAAATCTATCCATCTTTGTCTTAAATATATTTACTGAGGTCGCCTCCACTGCTTCAATGGTCAGTGAATTCCACAGATTCACCCACCTCTGTGAAAAGTTGTTCTCCCTCATCTCCGTCCTCAATTTATGTCTTGAGGCTCTGTCCCCTCATTCCGGTCTCCACCACTAATGGAAACAACATACCTACCTCTATCTTATCTATGCTTTTCATAATTTTATTTGGTTCTATGATCCCCTCTCATTCTTCTAAATTCCAGTGAGTACAGAGCCAGACCACTCAGTCTCTCCTCATAGACCAACCTCTTCATCACTGAATCAACCTGGTGAACCTCCTCTGCACCGCCTCCAAAGGCAGGGCATCCTTCCTCGAGTAAGGAGTGCAGAACTACAGGCAGCTCCCCAGATGCTGCCTCACCAGTATCCTGTACAGTTGCAGCATAAACTCCCTGCTCTTAAATCCAATCCTTCCAGCAATGATGGCCAACATTCCATTTGCCTCTTGTTAGCCAGCTTCACCTACAAACCAATTTTTTTTTGGATCCCAAGTCCTTCTGCACATCAGCGTGCTGCAAAACACTTCCCATTTAAACAATACTCTGATCTTCCATTTTTCCTTTCAAAGTGGATAACCTCATGTTTTCCACCACCCCAACCCTTGCCCACTCGCTTAACCTATCCACATCTCTCCGCAGACTCTCCATATCCTCTGCACAATATGCTTTCCACGCAATTTAGTGTAATCAACAAACTTGCATGCACTACACTCCGTTCCCTCTTCAAGATTGTCTATGTATATAGTAAACTGTTGCAGTCTGTGAAAAGCTTCCTATTCATGCTGCCCAGTGTATACAAAGAGAGTTCCAAGAGTCTTAGCTAAGAGAGCCTTTCAATGTCTACCTTTCCTGCCATCCAAGGGACCAAAGCACTTCTGCTCACACGGACCATTTACATTTGTCCTACTCTACCCACATCAACTTCCAAGATTCCAAAGCTCACCTGCACTCCAGAGCCAATCCACGGTGCCCTATTAACACTGGGACATGGAAGGGTGCTGGTACTCTTGGGGATACCACACAGAAATGGGAGGAAAAGATATATTACTGACATTTCTGGCCTTCTTCAAAGCACAAGCAAAAAGTGGGCAGTCATCTGAATAAAGATTGGGAAGAGAAAGGGGGAGAAAGGAAGGGGAAGAGTACAGACCAACAGACATAAGGTGCTAATTGGTTATGATAAGGGAAGGGTTGTGGCTCTGTGAAAGGAGATAATCGTGAACTTCAGGAGGACCGGGGACAACCACATTAATAACTCGGGAATGGAGAGAGTTCCTCAGAGTCCACTTAAGAAGTGACCTATCCTGGACACAAAACATCTCCTCACTTGTTAGGAAGGCACTTCCTGAAAAGACTGAGGCGAGCTAGGCAATTTTCTATCGGGAGAGGGTCCTGGCCAGCTGCGTCACAGTGCGGTAAGGTTGCTGTCGAAGAGCATCAGATCAGGTCATAGGAACATAGGAAGTAGGAACCGGAGTAGGCCAAAAATGGCCCATCGAGCCTGCTCCACTATGCAATACGATCATGGCTGATCTAATTTATGACCTAACTCCACCTACCTGCCTTCTCCCCATATCCCCTAATTCCTCTATCATGTAAAAATTTATCTAACCGAATTTTAAATATGTTTAATGAGGCAGCCTCAACCACTTCCCTGGTTAGAGAATTCCAAACATTCACTACTCTCTGGGAAAAAATATTTTTCCTCATCTCTGTCCTAAATCTACTCCCCCAAATCTTGAGACTGTGTCCTCTCGTTTTAGTTTCCCCGGCCAGCTCAAAAAACCTTCCTACATCTACCCTATCCATACCCTTCATAATCCTATATGTTTCTATAAGATCTCCTCTCATTCTTCTGAACTTGAGTGAATACAATCCTAGATGATTTAATCTTTCATCATAAGTCAACGCCTTCATCCCAGGGATCAACCTAGTAAACCTCCTCTGGACCATCTCCAAAGTATATCCTTCCTCAAATATGGAGACCAGAACTGGACACAGTACTCCAGGTGGGGTCTCACCAGTACCTTATACAGTTGCAACATTACCTCCCTACTCCTGAATTCAATTCCTCTAGCAGTATAGGCCAACATTCCATTTGCCTTCTTAATAACCTGCTGCACCTGCAACCTAACTTTTTGTGATTCATGCACAAGCACTCCCAAGTCCCTCTGCACAACAGCATGTTGTAGTTTTTCACCCTTTAAATAATATTCAGCTCTTTTACTTTTCTTGCCAAAGTGGATAACCTCACACTTACTAACATTGTACTCCATCTGCCAGACCTTTGCCCACTCATCCAGCTTAACTATATCCCTCTGCAGACTCTCCACATCCTCATTACAATTTGCTCTTCCACTCAATTTGGTGTCATCCACAAACTTGGCTACACCACATTTTGTCCCCTCCTCCAAGTCATCAATGTAAATGATGAACAGTTGTGGGCCAAACAATGACCCCTGCAGCACCCCACTTACCACTCTCTGCCAACCTGAAAAACTCCCATTTTTCCTAACTCTCTGCCTCCTGTCAGACAACCAATTTTCAATCCATGCCAATATACTTCCCCGGTCTCCACTTTCCTGTAACTTACTGATAAGTCTCTTGTGCGGCACCTTATCAAACGCTTTCTGGAAATCCAAATATACAACATCAACCTGTTCCCCTCTATTTACCGCACCCATCATATCCTCAAAGAATCCTAACAAGTTTGTCAAACAAGATCTTCCCTTTCTAAAACCATGCAGTGTCTGCCTGATTGAAACCTTATGTTCCAAAAGTTTCACTATTTCATCTTTAATGATGGCTTCAAGCATTTTCCCAACTAAAAAAGATAAAATAGATGAATTTCTAACTAAAATTGAACTACCGAAATTACAAAGAGGAGTAAAATAAATTAATAAAACCATTTGAAATAGAAGAATTACAGGAGATATTAAAAAAACTACCGAACAATAAAACACCAGGAGAGGATGGATTCCCAATAGAATTCTATAAAACATTTAAAGATTTATTAATTCCTCCCCTTCTGGAAGTAATCAACCAGATTGATAAAATACAAAGCATACCAGATTCATGCAAAACAGCAATAATTACAGTAATACCAAAGACAGGGAAAGATCCAACAGCACCAGCATCATATAGACCAATATCTTTACTTAACACAGATTATAAGATAATAGCTAAACTATTAGCAAACAGATTGGCCGACTATGTACCAAAAATAGTAAATCTAGACCAAACTGGATTTATTAAAAAAAAAAACGAACAACAGACAATATCTGTAAATTTATTAACTTAATTCATGCAGTAGAAGGAAATAAAACTCCAACAGTAGCGGTTGCTTTAGACACAGAGAAGGCCTTTGACAGAGTAGAATGGAATTATTTATTCAAAGAACTACAAAAATTCAGCCTACCAGAGAAATATATTAATTGGATTAAAGCATTATATAAGGGGCCATTGGCAAAAGTGACAGTAAATGGATATATATCAAAACAATTTAACTTAAGCAGATCAACAAGGCAGGGATGTCCACTATCTCCTTCACTGTTCGCGTTAGCTATAGAACCACTAGCAGAACTGATAAGAACAGAAAATAAAATAAGAGGGATAAAAATAAAAGAGAAGGAATATAAAATCAGTCTATTTGCAGATGATGTTATAATATACTTAACAGAACCAGAAATATCAATAAAAGAATTACATAGGAAATTGAAGGAATATGGAGAAGTATCGGGGTACAAGATCAACGCAAATAAAAATGAAGCAGTGTCAATGAATAATGCGGATTTCACAAAGTTTAAGAAAGAATCGCCATTTAGATGGCAAACACAAGCAATGCGATACCAAGGTATACAACTAAATAAAAACCTCGGCCATCTATATAAACTCAATTACCATCCATTAATGAAAAAATTTCAAGACGACTTAGAGCATTGGAAAGACTTACCACTAACACCGATAGGAAGGATAAACTGTATTAAAATGAATATTTTCCCAAGGATACAATACCTATTCAGTCATTACCAATACACCTAGCAGAGAAATTCTTCAAGGAGTTAAAGAAAATAATAATGAAATTCTTATGGAAAGGGAGGAAACCAAGGATAGCACTAGATAAATTAACAGAATGGTACAAACAAGGAGGCTTACAACTACCAAACTTTAAGAATTATTATAGAGCTGCACAATTAAGATACCTATCAGATTTTTATCAAACAAGGGAAAAACCAGATTAGAACTAGATAAAATAGGGGAGAAGATACCTGAACATATACTATATAAATGGGATGAAAAATTGGTGCAACGTAGGAATTCACTGGTATTGCATCATCTGCTCAACATTTGGAAGAAGATTCATGTAGAAAGGAATAAAACAAATTACCAACTACCAAAACTAATATTGACGCAAAATCAGCTAATCCCTTTTACAATAGATAACCTTTCCTTTAGAGAATGGGAGAGAAAAGGGATCAAAAGAATAGAAAATTGTTTTTCTGGAAATAAATTATTATCCTTTGAACAAATGAAGGATAAATATAATATAACTCATGATACAATGTTTGCATACTACCAACTGAAAACCTACTTGAAGGACAAATTGTGAAACAGTCTGAAGTTACCAGAAGGAAGCAATTTTGAATATGTGATTACAGACACAATGATAATTAAAAAATTTGTAACAAACATGTGCATCAAACTACAAGAAAAGGAGAACGAGGAAACAAACGGTAAACCTAAACAAAAATGGGAACAAGATCTAAACATAAAGATAAAGAATGAAATGTGGGAGAAGCTATGCTCTGGAACTATGAGAAATACAATAAACACGAGATTACGCATGATACAATATAACTGGATACACAGGCTATACATCACACCTCAAAAGTTAAATAAATGGGACCCAACAGTATCAGACAGATGTTTTCGCTGTAAAAAGGAAACGGAAACAACAATTCATGCAATTTGGACATGTGAGAAAGTGGAAAAATTTTGGGAAGATCTAAACCAGATATTAAATAAAATCACAAAAAGCAATATACCAAAAAACCCAGAGATCTTCCTCCTAAGTAATATAAGAAACAAAGAATTTGGACTCGATTTGGATGGAGCACAAAAAAGATTTGTTATGATAGCCCTAGCTGTAGCAAAGAAATGTATTATGTCAACCTGGAAATTAGAAGACAACTTGAGAATACAACAATGGTATATAGAAATGAATAAATGGATTCCATTTGAAAAAATAACATATAATTTAAGAAATAACATTACAATATTCGAACAAATATGGGAGCCATACATGAAACACAATAGAGAAATCCTACCATGGACTTCCACCACCTAAAATGACAGAAGGAGAAGATAACGAAAAGAACTGACTCAGTAAAATTTCTTGTTTATTTTTATTAAGTGACAACATTGTTTAACGGGTTTAATGTATCTTATAGATTGAACTTCAAATAAATGGGGAAGGGGGTGAGGGAGGGAGGGAAGGGAGGGGGGAAAAATGGGGAGAAAACGACACTATATATTTAAGAAGAAAAATGTCTGTATGTATCTTGGTAAATATGCTTTATAGTGTGAAAAATAAAAATAAAAAAAAGCATTTTTCCAACTACAGACATCAAGCTAATTGGCTGATAATTTCCAGTCTTCTGCCTACATCCCTTCTTAAAAAGTGGCGTGACATTTGCTGTCTTCCAGTCTGCCGGGACCTGCCCAGAATCCAAGGAATTTTGGTATATGACCACCAATGCATCAACTATAACTTCTGCCATTTCCTTCAGAACCCTTGAATGCATATTATCAGGACCAGGTGATTTGTCTGGCTTTAGTCCCATTAGTTTCTCCATCACTACTTCCTTTGTAACAACTATTTTATCAAGGCCCTCCCCAACATTCACATCCTTAACTCCACAGTTGGGCATGCTGGACGTGTCTTCCACCATGAAGACTGACACAAAATATTTGTTTAATGCCTCGGCCATTTCCTAATTTTTTGCTACCAGTTTTCCTTTCTCATCCTCCAAGGGTCCTATGTTAACTCTGGCCACCCTCTTCCATTTTATATATTTATTAAAAAATTTTTGCTTTCTGTTTTTATATTTTGTGCCAATTTACTTTCATAATCCTTTTTCCCATTTCTTATTACCTGCTTTGTCTCTTAAAGTTTTCCCAATCTTCCAGTTTCCCACTGCTCTTTGCAGCTTTGTACACCTGCGCCTTCAATTTTATACTCTCCTTTATTTCCTTTATTAACCACGGTTGATTTTTTCCTCCCTTGGTGCCCTTTTTCCTGACCGGAATATATTTTTGTTAAGCATTACAAAATATTTCTTTGAAAATCTTCCACTGTTCCTCAACTGTTTCATCAATTAGCCTGTGCTCCCAGTCCACTCTGCCCAATTCCTCCCTCATCCTATAGTAGTCACCCCTGTTTAAGCAAAATATATTAGTTTTAGATCTAACTATTTCCCCTTCCATCTGAATGAGAAATTCAATCATACTATGATCGCTATTTCCCAGATGGTCTCTGACTATTACATCATTTACTCTACCCATCTCATTGCACAACACTAGATCCAGGAGAGCATTTTCTCTTGTTGGTTCCTTAACATGCTGTTCAAGAAAGCTATCGCGAATGCATTCTATGAAGTCCTCCTCCAGACTCCCACGACCAACTTGATTTTCCCAATCTATGTGGAAGTTAAAGTCCCCCATGACTACTGCCATATCATTATTACATGCCTCACTTATCTCTCTATTTCCTGTGCCACTAAACTATTGTTATTTGGTGGGCGATAGATAACACCCACCAATAACTTTTTCCCTTTGTTATTCTTTATCTCTACCCAAATGGACTCAACATTATGCTCTTTAGATCTTATATCATCCCTCACTACTGCCTGGAGCTCATCTTTGATTAAGAGTGCAACTCCACCTCCCTTACCATCCTGTCTTTCTCTTTGTACCACCTATACCCTTGAAAGTTTAATTCAATCCACATGACCATAAGAGCACCAGATAGGGTCACCAGGGTCTCCTCTCAATGAATGGGATTTACCGAGAATGGTGTCTGAAGAGGGCGGCGTGCAAAAATCAGTGAGGTCACCTACCACCCCTGGATTGTCTGATCTTGGAACCAAGCAGACTCACGACGTGGAGGGGAAACCACCTAGGAACACCAGGTGCTGTAGGTTTCTTCAAGGGACGTGAGACAAAGGGGTGACTCTCTGCCTGCCTTACGGTAGACGAAAGTTAAAGAATTTCATGTATGTTACATTCAAAATGTGGTATCACGTGTCAATCATGGAACCTTTACCATTACCACCCCGCACTCAGCAACTTCCATGACAATAAAAGAATATTGAATCCTGAATCTTGGTCATTACCATATTGCTGTTTGTGGAAACTCATGACAAACTGAGTATATTTCAAGAAGGATTTAATATGTACAGTAAAACCCAATTCAAGCAACCAGCAAAAAAAAGAGGAAAATAAATAAACAGCTTTTTAAATGAATAAGAATAAATTTTTTAAAAAAGTTTAAAATTGTAAATGTTCCCTGAAGTAACACATAAACCTTTGGTGAAGATGGGAGCAAATATTCGGCCAGCGGAGAGCCTTGGTCGGGTTTTGTTCTTAGCATCTGTTTGAATAAAGTTGCGTGAAACAGTAATGGCATCACCCAGGACGAAGGGCTGGTTGATGCCGCTCGCCATTGGGGTGACTCTCAAACTGTCTCCTTACCCCTGCTTCATAAAAAGAGTTCTTTATTAGTATATTATTCAGTATATAAATATGGCTTTATCTGTAAACTTGGGGAAGATGAGGTTATTATCTATAATGTTATTGTTTGTCTTTCGGACAGCTCCGTGTAGGAGGAGGAACCTGCAGACGTTTACGTTTTCAAAGAATGTTACTGAAAATAAAGTAAAATCAGAATCAATATCTCTTAGAATCAATATCTATTGTCCTGAACAAGTCATGAAATTTGGTGTTTTGTGGCAGCATTACAGTGTAAACATTCATATTATAACCATTCTACAATATTATATAAAAAAACTAATTGTGCACGAAAGGTAAGGCAGTGTCTGTGGTTCATTGGTCATTCAGGAATCTGATGGCAGCGGGGAAGAAGCTGTCCTTGCGCCGTTGCGTGCTTGTCTTTAGGCTCCTGTACCCTTTTCCCGATGGTAGCAGAGTAAAGAGGGCATGGCCTGGGTGGGGGGGGGGGGGTCTTTGAAGAAAGAGGCTGCTTTTTTAAGACACCACCTAATGTCAATGTCCTCGATGGAGTGGAGTCTGGTGCCCGTGATGTCACAGGCCGAGTTAACAACCCTCTGGAGTTTATTCTTGTCCTGAGAGTTGGCGCGTCCGTACCAGACAGTGATGCAACCGGCCAGGATGCTCCCCACGGTACCACCTGTAGAAGTTTAAAAGAGTCTTTGGTGATGTACCGGATCTCCTCAGACACCTCACAAAGTCTAGCTATCCTTCTTTATGATTGCATCGATGTGGAGGCTCCAGGACAGATCCGCGGAGATGTTGACACCCAGGAATTTGAAGTTCTTGACCCTCTCCCCTACTGAACCCCACAACTATATTAAATATAATCTGTACATTTTTTTTTAAATTATTGTGGGGGGTGGGGAGGGGGGCCTTTTTGTGTGGCCCTAGTTCAGCTGCTCCATGGTAAATCGGGCACCGGGAAAACTTCCCTTTCTCTTGGTGCCCCAGGCACGCACTTATTTTTAATGGTTGGTCTGTTCTTCTCCCTTTGCCCATTCACCCCTTTACTCCAGCCTTTTAATTCAGATACCTGCCTGCTTTTAACTCTTACCATGAAGAAGGGCTCAGGCCGAAACATTGTCTATACATCGATGCCGTGAGGCCAGCTGAGTTCCTCCAGCATTTCTCTGATGTTTTTTTTTTTACAGACCAGAGGTGAGGATCAAACTCGGATTGCTCGAGTGCCCCAATGCTTCCTGGGAAGCTTTGAAAGGCATTATGTAAATGCAGCTCTTTCACATAATTTACGCCGAATGCTTCTCAAGATTCAAGATTGTCATGCAATAGAACAGAAAATTGTCATGTTACACAAAATCTCCTTTAGGCAGACAAAGATATGCTATCAGCAAAAATTGCCCAGTGCTCTTTGCAGTCAGAGAAAAAGATTCAAAAGGGAGCCCCCCCACCACCCAGAGACACTGAGTATCCATGGATTCAGCTCCAGTGCTCCCGCAGCCTCCGCAGCCGCAGTTCGAACCACCGTGAGGGTCTTGCGGAGAAGGACCACAGTCTAGAGTCCTTCTGCTGCCGAACATTGAGGTGCTGAGGCTAAGGGGGGGGTGGGGGGGGGGTGGTGGGGGGTGGGAAGCCTCTCAAGCAACAGACAGGGAGTAACAGAAAGGGTGGGGGGGGGGGGGAAAAACTCACAGGAATGACCACTGTGCTGCATAGCAAATTAGAGAAGGAGTTCGAGAGCCTTTCCTTCAAGATTCTTTGTCGTGTAATAGGACAGAAAAATATAATATTACATGAAATTTCCTTTGGTCTACCATAAAACAAACAAAGATTTGCCATCAGCTGAAATTACCTTACAGTCAGAGAATCAGAATCAGGATTTACTGCCATGAATAAGTCACAAAATTTGCTGTTTTGCGACAGCATGTTATAACCATCTTACAACAATGATATAAAAAAAATAATAGTCCATGAAAAGTCAGGCAGAGTCTGTGGTTCATTGATTATTCAGGAATCTGGTGGTGGAGGGGAAGAAGGTGTCCTTGTGCCGCTGAGTGCTCGTCTTTAGGCTCCTGTACCTTTTCCCCAAGGGTAGCAGAGGGAAGAGGGCACGGCCTGGGTGGTGGAGGGTCTTTGAGAAGAGGCTGCTTTTTTAAGACACTGCCTCATGTCGATGTCCTCAATGGAATGAAGCCTGGAGCCCATGATGTCACAGGCCGAGTTAACCACCCTCTGGAGTTTATTCTTGTCCTGAGAGTTGGCGCCTCCGTACCAGGCAGTGATGCAACCTGGCAGGATGCTCTCCACAGTACCACCTGTAGAATATTTCGAGAGTTCTCAGTGACGTATCAAATCTCCTCAGACACCTCACAAAGTATAGCCACTGGCGAGCCTTCTTTGTGACTAAATCAACATGGAGGCTCCAGGACAGATCCTCGGAGATGTTGACACCCAGGAATTTGAAGTTCTTGACCCTCTCCTCTATTGTGTCCTCGATGAGGACTGGGCCGTGTTCCATTGACTTCCTGCTGAAGTCCACAATCATCTCCTTGGTTTTGCTGACGTTGAGCGCAAAGTTGTTGTCGTGAAACGTTCAACGAGCTGATCTATCTCCCTCCTGTAGGCTTCTTCATTGCCGCTTGTGATTCTCTGATAAACTGTAGTGTCATCAGCAAATTTGTAGATAGCATTGAGAACTTGTAGAAACAGTAGAGCATCCCCTCAGAGTTACTAAGTGTCCATCAATTCGCCTCCAGCGCTCCCACAGCCTTCAGTCCAAACCATCGGCAACCCAAGCTCTAGCTCTAAACCTCTAACACCATCGGGAACTCTTCAGCACCCTCAGCATCCTCTCACGTCCCGGTTCCAATACCTGGTACCCCCTTCAGTCCGCAGCCTGGGGCAAATCTCTCGACTGCAATCGCTAGCAGGCCCGAAGCCTGCGTGAGTTCCTCACCTCAGGTCATCAACAGGCCAACTCCTGCGTGATCTTCAGCCTCAGACACCATACTGGAGAGTCGTCTCCTCTGCTTCTCCTTCCTAAACGGGGGAGGGGGTGGTTTGCCCATTTTTAAATGTATAGCAATGCACGAACATGACACGAAGGAGGCGAAAAGACTGCATTATTTTCAAGTCATCTGATTGTACAAGTACAACCCAATGAAACAGTGTTCTCCGGTCCTCGGTGCAAAACATGCAGACACACAACCAGACATAGTGATAAACAATGACAAACAGGACAAGAATTCATATATGCAAATAAATAAATATTGCTTTGTACATATGAGAGTGTTGTAGCCAAGTTCTAAAGTTAGGGGGCGTCGGATGGAGGGGAGTGGGGTGGCGGCAGCATCGGACCGGTAGGGGGAGGATGGCAGCACCATCGGACCTGGGGGGGGTGTGATGTCGGAAGACTGGGGGGGGTGTCGGGAAAGACACCACTATTGAAAAAATATGCTCTGGGGAAGTGGTTGCTCCCCCTGCACCCCCCCTCGTCCCCCCAGCTATGCCACCGCATGTGAGCAGTTCTTTCGTATATTTTGGGGCGGGCGGGGCGCAAATGTGCATCACTGGTGCTGGGATAAATCCTAGCCTCTGTCCACAATAGGCAGGATGGGAGGAACTCCTCCACATGGATGGCAGCTGTTCAAGAAGGCAGCTCGCCACCTCCTTCTCAAGGGACAATGAGGGATGGACAATAAATGCCGCCATTGAAATGCCAGCCATATGTTGTAAACAGATAAAGAAAGGACAAATCTGTTCCATGGTTCGATCCCTCAGCACTTTAATCAGAGAGTACATGACCCGAGCAGGAACAATAAAATGAATTCAAGAATATATAATTACACTATTTATCTGAATGAGGACAAGGAGAGTGAAATTTTATATTTTGAAGTCTTGAGAAAGGCCTCAAGGCAAAAGGCAGCTTTCCCAATACCAAATACTCTGGTTGAAAGCCAGATTATTCAGTTGCATTTCATTATAAGACCCACGGGCATTTTTAAGCCACATCTGTCTGTTCCTGATTGTCTCTGGGATTACGGATCATAATAAATGCCTCATTGTACCCAGACCCTCCTCGACATTTCCTGATGTCCTTAATGGGATGAATGATGCTGGCTGACACTCCCAGGGCCATGGTCTGCAATGCTGGGAAGTGCTATCTATTGGTGGATGTCCTGTCCCCCATGTCAGATGGATGAGATGAGCAGGTTAGCAGGGCGGTATTACAGCGCTGTCTGTAAGGAGTTTGTACGTTCTCTCTGTGACCTGTTTCAGCTTCAAACATAGAACACTACAGCACAGTGCAGGGCCTTCCACCCACAATGTTGTGCCGACCCATATATTCCTTAAAAAAAAAAGTACTAAACCCTCCCTACCTCGTAACCCTCTAGTTTTTCTTCCATCCATGTGTCTAAGAGTCTCTGAAATCCCCTTAATGTTTCAGTCTTCATCACCAAAGCATTCCAGGCACCCACAACTCTCTGTGTAAAACAAAGTACTTCTGATGTCCTCCCTTCAGTTTGTATGGATGTCCTATTCCTACCATGGGAAACAGATGCTGGCCATCCACCCTATCTGTAGATCTCAGAATCTTGTAGCCCTCTATTGTCTCCTCTCATCCTTCTATATTCCAAAGAGAAAAGTCCCAGCTCTGCTAACCTTGCCTCATAACACTTGTTTCCCAATCCAGGCAACATCCTGGTAAATCACCTCTGCTCCCTCTCCAAAGCTTCCACATCCTTCCTGTAATAAGGTGACCAGACTTCATGGTAATTCTGCATAAATATATTTTTTCAAACACAACATTTATATTCTTTGTAACAGAGATACACAGTTCAAACAAAGTTGACCTGGCAAAATATAGACAAGTGGTTCTCAACTTTTTTCGTTCCACTCACATACCACTTAAAGTATTCCCTATGCCATCGGTGCTCTGTGATTAGTAAGGGATTGCTTAAGGTGAGACGTGAGAGGAACGAAAAAGGTTGAAAACCACTGTTTTAATCGCCCCTAATTGACTCATTATGTGCACGGTTTCAGAACTCCAAAGGAAATGGCCCAATGACAATTTTTCTCAAGCAAACTATTTCAGTAACAATAGAGTCTAGACCTTCCCTTCCTACTCACATCCCACCTTACTAATCACAGAGCATCAATGGCAGAGGGATTACTTAAAGTGGGATGTGAGTGGAAAGAAAAAGGTTAGTGAATTTAAAGAAAAAGATGCTGATGTATTACTGACTTCAATTCAAAGCCGAATTGTATCTTTTACATCACTGATGGCCAGGCGTGCAATTCTGATTAAATGGACAGGTAATACTCCACCTACACATATACAACAACTAAAAGATATTATGGCTTGTTCAGAAAAAAATTAGATTTGCTATCAAGGCTTCGAATGTGCAGTTCCAAAAGACATGGGGTCCGTTTATAGATTTAAACTTGTTCTGGAATTTTGATGCTGCATTGTCCTTCTCCAAGTTGATGTCCCTTGACTGGTCATATTTTTTAAAAATGAGGTTGCCGTTGCTACGTAAAGTACATTGTTTGACCTGCTGAGTCTCTCCGATTTTAATTCGTACATAAAAACTTTCAACCTTACTTAGAGGAAGGGGGAGGGGCTTGAATTTTGGGATTTGTTTTCTGTTGTTAAATCACGACTCTGACCTTGCTCTGGACTTCCTTATTATGAAAATATTGGTTTATGTCTTACAGTTTTATTTAGTTTTCCCAAATCTTGTAGCACATTGTACTGTTCAATTGTTTATATTGTAAAACATGAATAAAAATATTTTACAAATAAATTTAGACATACAGCACTGTAACAGGCCAATTCATGTCGCCCAATTTACATTCCATTAACCTACACCCCGTTAAGTATTTTTTAAAAGTGGGAGCATCTCCTCCACAATCTCCACAGTAATGGAACACCATTCTTAGCCCCCATGCTTATACCCCTACTCGATTACTCCCCTATGAATGTGCAGCTCAGCACGATGACCACCCCATCTACCCAATGGTGGGTTGTAATAAAAAGGGGCAATAAGTCAGTGTACAGGAGGGCGGCTGAAAACTTGGCTGAATGGCGCACCAACAACAACCTCGCATACAGATTGGGAGATCAGAGGGGGAAGCAAATTTAAGTTCTTGGGAGTCACTATCTCGGAGGATCTTTCCTGGACCCAACACACCAATGACGCTGTGAAGAAAGCACGTCAGGGCCTCGACTTCCTCAGGAGTTTGCCGAGGTTCAGTACGACTTTGGATGCCCTGGCAAATTTCTACAGAGGTGTAGTGGAAAGTGCACTGACCGGCTGCATCACTGTCTGATACGTGTGGGGGGACACCCTGTAAAGCCCTGCAAATGGTAGTGGACACAGCCCAGGGCATCAAGGGCAAAACCCTCCCCACCATCAAGAACATCTACAGGGGGACGCTGCCGTCGGGGAGCAGCAGCGATCATCAAGGACCCACACCGCGCAGCACACGCTCTGTTTTTGCTGCTGCCATCAGGAAAGAGGTATCGGTGCCACAAGACTCGCACCATCAGGTTCAGGAACAGCGGCTACCTCTCCACCATCAGACTCCTCAACAATAAACTCAATCAGGGACTTGTTTAAAGACTCTAATTTTTGCACTTTATTGATTTTTTTTCTCTCTGTATTGCACAGTTTGTTTACATTTCTTAATTTGCTTACGTTGTGTACAATTATTTTTGCCAATATGTGACAATTTTGCCTCACCCACTGGAAAAAGGATCTCAGGGTTGTATGTGATGTATGTATGTATGTGACAATAGGTCTGAAATCTGATCTTTTGATGGTCCTGGAGTAGTTTATGGTTTAGGTAATGCAAAATTGGTGGGACTGCTGGAGCCCCTATAAGGGCAGTGTTGCTCCTGGTCTGGACCCACGGGGACGAGGAGCGGAGATACAGGCCTCCCACGGGGTCCAATTGCCCAGTTGACTGCCATCGGCTCCACGCAGCCTTTGAACAGCCCATGAAAGGAGCCGACGGTGGTTTTATTTAAAATCCCGCAAATGTGGGGAGCAGAGGACACCAGAAAATGGGGAGACCCTCCCCTTGTCTGAGGAGAACCAGAAGAAATGACTCACGGGACGGTGACCACAGCAGCGGACCAGCGAGGGGGGGGGGGGCGCTGCCACTGAAAGATCTGCGCCTGCGGCGGGCTGCTGATGGCTCGAGGTAAGGAACCCATGGAGACTGCGGGCTGCTCGAGACTAGCCTGAAGGGACACAAGAGGGTGCTGAAGGACGCTGAAATGTTCCAGACTGTGTCAGAGGTTCGGATCTGGTGGGTTATGTCATGATAATGAATATGTATGAGATGTACCGGAAGTCACGTGGTATGAGAGAGAGATAAGAGCACAAGCAGGAGAACAAAGGAAACTGGAAAATAAAGACCCTGAGAAGTTTACCTGATAAAACTTGTGTTTAATGTTTTATTAACTTCACATTTCGGGCCACAAATGTGACATTGGCGACGAGGATGAAAGAAGCTTGAAGAAAATTAAAGACTAAACAAGATTACAGAGGATTACAGACAAGTTCAAGGTGATAAGAATTTTCTCTTTATCTTAGTACTTTTGGGGCTGGAATATTTCCTCAAGGCTGAGGCAGACGGTGACTTTCCAACACATAGTGGAATTGCTCATTTTGACCCAACGGGTGATGCAAGCACTGTAAGTGTGAAGTGGAAGGCATGGCTGGAAGAATTTGAATCCTACGCCGACAGTCGTGGCCTATTTCTAGATACCGGTACAGTTGAACAAAAAGCGCAGAGGAGGGCGTTACTTCTTTTCACCGCAGTTCGGGAAACGTTTAAGACACTTTTGAATACTGGAAGAAAGGATGAGTACCGGAAAGCGGTAGATGCATTAAATGCACACTATGTAGTGACACCGAATGCTACATTTCAACGCCATTTGTTTCGGAGAACGAGACAAGAAGATGGCCAGACAATTGCTCAGTACGTGACGAGACTACGCCAGCTAGCTGTTGGATGCAATTACATGCCAGCTGATTTGGACAACCAATTATTGGATCAAGTTGTACAGCACTGCAGATCAGATAAACTTAGAAGACGTCTACTGGAAAGAAGGAGTGAGTTGGAACTCACCGATGCTTTAACCATTGCTGCTGCATTAGAGGCTGTTGAAGGGCAATTTCATACCATGGCCCTGAAAGACAACTCAAGCCAGTAAATTAAGAGGCTCTCACATCGCCATAACCAGCCAAGATATACGTCGACACAGGACGTGGAGTGTTATAGATGTGGAAACCGAGGTCACTTTGGAAAAGACCCATATTGCCCGGCCAAAGGCAAAGTTTGCAGAAAGTGTGGAGGTAAGAAGTGCAAAGAAGTGCAAAAGCAAGTCCAATGCAGACCAGAAGAGGAAGAGTACAACTTCCAAAGGTAAAGCCTGGGGAAAAGGAAAGTATCCTGGAAAGAAAAATACCATTCGCCAGATAGACGGTGACAATGATGATACCCAGGAGGAACAGAGTTGTTACCAATTTACGTTGAATGAAGTACATCATGAGAAGGTCCCAGTGATCATTGGTGGAGTGACAGTGCAGGTCATTGTAGACTCAGGCAGTGATAGTAATGTGATTGATCGACATTTATGGGAGAAATTGAAAAGGAAAAAGATCATCTGTACCTCAAAGAAGTTTTCCAAGAAACTGTATCCATACACAGCAACCAAGCCATTGCAGACCATTGGATGTTTTACTGCAACTGTTGAAGCTGGAGATAAGTACATCGAAGCAGAGTTTATGGTCATAGAAGAGAGGGGAGAACTATTGCTGAGTAGGAGCACAGCGCAAGACCTGGCAATACTTCATATTGGAGCTTGTGTCAATTCAATTCAGTCATACGAGGATATGAAGCAAGAATTCCCCGCAGTCTTCCAAGGAGTAGGAAAGCTGAAAGATGAAACGGTCAAACCCAAGGCACAACCAATGTGCCGAACTCCGTTTGGACTTCGTGGGAAAGTCGAAGTAAAAATTAAAGAATTGATCGAACAAGACATTATTGAACCTGTGGAACATTCGACACAATGGGTCAGTCCCGTGGTGATTGTGCCCAAACCAAAGGGTGACATAAGACTATGTGTTGACATAAGAATGGCCAATGAAGCTATAATTAGAGAACGACACCCCATACCAACAGTGGAGGAAATACTTCAAGAACTAACTACCAGCAAGGTATTCTCAAAAATTGATCTGAAATGGGGCTATCATCAATTAGAGCTGGATCCAGGTTCCCGAGATGTAACAACATTTGTGTTACAAGAGACTATCATTTGGAATTAATGCAGCTTCTGAGATCTACCAGTATGAAATCCATTGAGTGATTCAAGGCATTCCTGGAGTTGCCAACATTTCTGACGACATCATAGTTCATGCACCAACGAAGGAAGAGCATGACAAACGGTTGAGGCGTGTACGATCTAGACTACAGGAGGCAGGCCTTACCGTGAATGGAAACAAGTGCCAGTTTGATGTGTCAGAAATGGACTTCATGGGACACAGACTTACACGGGAAGGACTAAACCCTGCAGAGGCCAAGGTGAAAGCTATTGCAGAGGCACGTGCACCTAAGAACGCAACAGAGGTGAGGAGTTTCCTGGGATTGGTTAATTTTTGTGCAAAGTTCATTCCTAATTTCGCTACAGTGGCAGAACCACTAAGGAAACTAACCAGGAAAGGTGTACCATTTCATTTTGGATCTGAGCAGAAGAAAGCGTTCACAGCGCTGAAGCAAAGCCTGACAGATGCAAAAACTCTTGGATATTATGATCCGGCGGCATCAACCAAAGTCATAGCGGATGCCAGCCCGGTTGGTTTAGGAGCTGTGTTGGTCCAGATGCATGATGGAAGACCAAGAATCATTGCCTATGCCAGCAGATCGTTATCAGATGTGGAAAGAAGATACTCTCAGACAGAGAAAGAAGCACTCGGACTTGTATGGGCCTGTGAGAGGTTCCATGCATATTTATACGGCATTGAATTTGAACTCATCACAGATCATAAGCCATTAGAGGTGATCTATGCACCTAGATCCAAACCATGTGCCAGAATAGAGAGATGGGTATTCAGACTACAACCCTACAAATATAAAGTAATCCACATTGCAGGGAAAGCAAACATTGCAGATCCGCTGTCCAGATTGAAGGATGGTGGTCCACAATCCAAGTCAGAATTGGGAACAGAAACAGAGAGCTTTGTACGCTTCGTAGCTATTCAGGCGACATCGAAAGCTGTGACTACGAAGGAAGTCGAGAGAGAATCCGAACGTGATCCAGAACTCAGGGAAGTAAGAGAATGCATACAGAGTGGACAATGGGACAAGAGTACTCACAAGGCTTACATTCCCATTAGAGATGAACTTTGTTGCATCGGACAGTGTGTATTAAGAGGTTGCAGATTGGTGATACCGCAAAGATTGAGACCGAAGATCGTATCCTTAGCACATGAAGGACACCTAGGTATTGTTGGTACCAAGCAAAACCTCAGGACCAAGGTATGGTGGCCAGGTTGTGATAAGGACGCAGAGAAATTTGTTAAAACTTGTCACGGATGTCAAATCACAAGTAGGAGTAATCCGCCAGAACCGATCCGGAGTACGCAACTTCCGACAGGACCATGGATCGACGTAGCTGTTGATTTTCTTGGACCTTTACTGACGGGTGAATCAATTATGATAGTGATAGATTACTACAGCAGATACTATGAGTACGTGGTGTTGAAGTCCACAACCACTGAAAAAACAATACATGCATTAGCAGAGATATTCGCAAGATATGGATTACCTGTTACATTATACTCTGACAATGGTCCACAATTCATTTCAGAGACATTTGCGGAATACATGAGGACCACAGGTATCCACCATCATAAAGTAACTCCGAAATGGCCGCAAGCCAACGGAGAAGTAGAGAGACAAAATCAGTCCATTGAAAAACGATTGAGGATTGAACATGCTGAAGGACAAAATTGGCGAGAAGCATTGCTATCTTATGTGGCTGTCTATCGAGCAACACCTCATGCAACCACTGGAAAAAGTCCTGCAGAAGCATTTTTTGGGAGAAAAATCCGCACAAAAATGCCAGAAATAAAGGAAATCCGAGACGACCAGGAGATGAGGGACCACGATGCTGAAAAGAAAGGTGCAGCAAAGCTGTACACAGATTCGAAACGTGGAGCCAAGTACTCAGACATCATGCCAGGAGATAATGATCTAGTGAGGCATGAAACTGGTGGTAAGCTAGACACACCTTATTACCATCAACCCTATACTGTCGTATCCAGAAGTGGCAGTATGGTGACAGTCAAGTCTCCGACTTGAATCCTGTATAAGAGAGATGTATCAGGTGTAAAAAGGTACCAGTCCAGAGATACATCGAGCGAAGAGGTTGAAAGACCAATACGAGATGCTGAAACTGAGAGACCTGATGATGTTCCAGAGGCAGTTACCAGCACTCCTGATGAAGTGACTAGAGCGCCAGAAACACCCGAAGCCGTGGCGAGCAGTATTTCCGACGCCGAGAGTGAACAACCGAGAAGCGACGACAACATCGCAGGCAGGCCGAAACGAAACCGGAAAGTGCCCAAACGATACGAAGACTTTGTGCCATAGTTTTAATAAGAACTTTGGGACAGTATTTTAATCTTATATCATAAAGTGCATGTATGAGTGCTGTAGGAAGTAAATTTTATGTAGTTGAGTTATAGTATTACCATTAGTTACGATGTTTGTATGTTTCCGAGGGATATTGACAAGTGAAGGTAAAGTTTATTTCTGATTAAAGGAGGGATGTCATGATAATGAATATGTATGAGATGTACCGGAAGTCACGTGGTATGAGAGAGAGATAAGAGCACAAGCAGGAGAACAAAGGAAACTGGAAAATAAAGAACCTGAGAAGTTTACCTGATAAAACTTGTGTTTAATGTTTTATTAACTTCACATTTCGGGCCACAAATGTGACAGGTTAGGGTTGCCAATGGTTTGGACTGGACTCTGTGGCCCACTTCACAGGAGGTTTCTGATGCTGGAATGCTATTGCCTCCACAGGAGTTGTCTAGCCTGCCAAGTTAAAACACAATGCTGGAGAAACTCAGCAAGTCAAACAGTATTCTTTCTAAAGCAAAATTAAAATACATAACCAACGTTTCAGGGTTGCGCCTGCTGAGTTCCTTGTTATTTTTCAAAGTTCAGATTATTGTTAGTACATCCATGACATCACATACAATCCTGAGTTATCTTTTCCCTGCAGGCCAGGCAAAATTACCCTTTATTGGTAATGCAAAACTCTGTACTCAAGATATATGTAAACAAATAAAGAAATGTTAACAACCTAACTGTGCAATTTTTAAAATTGCTAAAGTGCAAAAGAGTCCTTAATTGAGTCCCTGATTGAGTTTGTCATTGACGAGTCTGATGGTGGAGGGGTAGTAGCTGTTCCTGAACCTGGTGGTACTGATATCTCTTTCCTGATGGCAGCAGCGAGAACAGAGCGTGATGTGGATCCTTGATCACTGCTGCTCTCCAAGAGCAACGTTCCCTGTAGATGTTCTCAATGGCGGGGCTTTGCTAGTGATGTCCTGGACAATGTCCAGTACCTTTTGCAGAGCTTTACGCTTAGGGGTATTGGTGTTCCTATGCCAGATCGTGATGCAGCTGGTCAGCACACACCTGTCGAAATTTGCCAGGGTGTCTGGTGTCGTACCAAACCTTCACAAACTCCTGAGGAGGTCGAGGCACTGATGGGCTTTCTACACGACGCCATTGGTGTGCTGGGTCCAGGAAAGATCCTCCGAGAGAGTGACTCCCAAGAACCTAGATGTGCTCACCTCTGATCCCCCAATGATCACTGGATTGTTGATCTCTGGTTTTCCTTTCCTGACGTCAATAACACTGGACAACAATCTTTTTTAAAAGGTTCGCTTCTTGAAAAGAATTTGGGGATTATGATTGAAAACTTCAAGATGAACACAAAGATAATTTCAGATTTTCTATATCACATAGGAAGTCGGAGAAACATTAACTTTTATTGAATTTAGGGGGTTAAATCACATAATGATGCCGACACCTTGCGTTAGTTCAACTGACCTAAAAATGTTTTGCCGCTGATTTTTGTTTGAATTCAGCATCTGATGCCTCTCATTTCAGTGTCCAACAACAGTCAGTCGGCAGTGATGGATTCCAGTTGCCGTGATACCGCTGTACCACGATCACAACCTTTCACCGTGTTCTCACCGACGGCAACAAGATCAGCAGGGGAGACGTCCAAGAAAATGAATTTTAAATGACATTGCACTTCAAGGTTTTGTAAGCTTGAAAAGGACTTAAAATATGACAGGAAACCACAAAAATAGGTCATCTTAAAAATGGTACATGATTGGAGAATTTTAAGGTGATTTTCGTGATCAGTAGGTATGGTTGGTGTAACGTTTAGCGCAGCACAGTTACAGCACCAGTGATCGGGACTAGGTTTCAAATCGTATGCCACTAAGGAGTTTGTCGCTGTGTGGGTTTTCCCTGGAAGCTCCAGTTTCCTTCCACCATTCAAAACATAGGTCAACCTGGTGTAATTGGGTGGCATGGGATCGTGGGCTGACAGGACCTGTTACTGTGCTGTATATTTAATTTTTTTAAAATCAGTAGCCCAAAAGTGTACAGGAAGTAAAATCTTTGCAGGCGATTCTTGTACTGTGCACAGAAGTTAACGTTAACAAAGTTCACCACTCTTTGGTATTTAACAGGCAAATGGTTACCACTCAGGAGGGTTCTTGCTGGTTTTCAGAGACAGATTCCTTTTCCAGGACATCCGCCACTGATTCCTTCTCAATCAGTCTTGCTGACGAAACTTGCCCCCTTCAGGGTTCTCCTGATGATTCTCTTTCTTTTAGGTCACCTTTCACACCACCAGTCTTCTCCTTCGACCAGACAGCCTTCTAAAGTTTGCCAGCTTGTCTTCTGGAACAGATTTTTGTCTCCTCTCTCTCTGTTTCACACCCTCCCTCTCAGAGAGCAAAGCTCTTCTCCTCTGCCTGCAAAGATCACATGCTCTCCCAGGTAAGCTGCTGTCGATACTTTGTTGCCTCCTGCAAAAAGCTCTCTGCAAAAGTCCTGCAAGTATTCTGTGTTTTAAAATGTGTGTGCGCAAGCTGCTCTAACAATTCCTCCCAAACCACCTCTAAATATTCTGTCACACAGCGAATTGGTAAATGGTGATGTCGTTCTTTTGCTCCAGGCTCATGTGCTCTCCTGCTTTCTCTGTCTCTCCTGTTCTCCTTCTTTCTTCCTTTCTCTCTCAAGGGTCCAGGTTTAGTGTGAGTTTTAAAAAAAAGGCACACTGCTCAATTTAAGTTGCTATCCATTAAAATCCTTGATGAGCGCTGTGCTTGCTGGCTGTACCTCAGCAATTTATTCAGGTAAAAATTTAAAGAATGACCATGGAGAAGTTCCTGTTGATCGGGTGCCTGGAGATCGATCCTCAGCACCCGCAGGCCCAGGCACGCTTTGAGCGCGCTGAGGTAACAGTCAGCAAGCACAAAACTCGAAAGACTGTACAGCAGGCTTTATTCAGCTGGAAGTCTTAACACCAGTTCATGCTTTGGTGGCTCCCTGTGTGACTGGCTCAGGAGGGGCAGCTCAGGTCTATATTCAGGTCGGCTGATTGACAGCCAGCCAGGTGGAGTCAGCCCCCCTAGGAGGTCTATTCAGGTCGGCTGATTGATAGCTGGCCAGGTGGAGTCAGCCCCTTAGGTGGTCTTCCTGTAGGTACAGAGATCGCCCCCAGCAGCTGGCTGATGATCGTATGACCACAAGCGCATTTCTCCAGAACCTTGGTAAAACACAGGATTCTGTTGACACCGGTGGTCAAGTGAAAAAACACAGAACTGCTGGAGAAACTCAGCTGGGCAAACAGTGGTTTTATGTAGCAAAGGTGGAAGATCACCAACATTTTGGGCTGGAGCCCTTCATCAAGGTGTGGGGGAGCATGAGAGTCTGAACAAAAGAGGCAGAAGGGGAAGTTGGTGAGGGTAGGAGATAATAGGGGAGGACTGCAGGCAGGAGGGGAGAGGACCGCAGGCAGGAGGGGAGAGGACCGCAGGAAGGGGGGGGAGGACCGCAGGAAGGAGGGGGAGGACCGCAGGAAGGGGGGGGAGGACCGCAGGAAGGGGGGGGAGGACCGCAGGAAGGGGGGGGAGGACCGCAGGAAGGGGTGGTAAGGACCGCAGGAAGGGGGGGAAGGACCGCAGGAAGAGGGGGGAAGGACCGCAGGAAGAGGGGGGAAGGACCGCAGGAAGAGGGGGGAAGGACCGCAGGAAGAGGGGGGAAGGACCGCAGGAAGAGGGGGGAAGGACCGCAGGAAGAGGGGGGAAGGACCGCAGGAAGAGGGGGAAGGACCGCAGGAAGGGGGGGGGAGGACCGCAGGAAGGGGTGGTAAGGACCGCAGGAAGGGGTGGTAAGGACCGCAGGAAGGGGGGGAAGGACCGCAGGAAGAGGGGGGAAGGACCGCAGGAAGAGGGGGGAAGGACCGCAGGAAGAGGGGGGAAGGACCGCAGGAAGAGGGGGGAAGGACCGCAGGAAGAGGGGGGAAGGACCGCAGGAAGAGGGGGAAGGACCGCAGGAAGGGGGGGGGGGAAGGACCGCAGGAAGGGGGGGGGAAGGACCGCAGGAAGGGGGGGGAAGGACCGCAGGAAGGGGGGGGAAGGACCGCAGGAAGGGGGGGGAAGGACCGCAGGAAGGGGGGGGGGAAGGACCGCAGGAAGGGGGGGGAAGGACCGCAGGAAGGGGGGGGAAGGACCGCAGGAAGGGGGGGGGAAGGACCGCAGGAAGGGGGGGGAGAAGGACCGCAGGAAGGGGGGGGGAAGGACCGCAGGAAGGGGGAGGGGGAAGGACCGCAAGAAGGGGGAGGGGGAAGGACCGCAGGAAGGGGGGAGGGGGAAGGACCGCAGGAAGGGGGAGGGGGAAGGACCGCAGGAAGGGGGAGGGGGAAGGACCGCAGGAAGGGGAGAGGGGGAAGGACCGCAGGAAGGGGGAGGGGGAAGGACCGCAGGAAGGGGGTGGACTGCAGGATGGGGGGGAAGAATTGCAGGAAGAGGGGGAGGAGTCTAGGCTAGGTGTAGAGAGAAAGGAAGTAGGAACTGAAATGACCAGTTAAAGGGGGACGGGAGGGGGGGGCGAAAGGCAAGCTGATTAGTGGAATGCAGTGAACTCAGTGTTCATGCCCTGGGGTTGGAGGGTGTCCAGACGAAAAATGAGGTATTGTTCCAAGGGTGGGGTAGTGTGAAAGGCCATGGGCGGACACCCGAGCTTGAGAGTTTGTTTCAGAATTGAAATGGTTGGCTATGGGGAGGTCGCTGTTGTTGCGGACGGAGGGGAGGTGCTGGGCGAAGCGATCTCCTAGACTGCGGCCAGTCTCTCCAATGTAGAGAAGGCCACAGAGGGTGCACCAGGTAAATGAGTCCTATGGAGGTGCAGGTGAAGCAACGCTTCACCTGAGAGGTCTGTTTGGGACCTCGGACTGTGGTGAGGGAGGAGGTGTGGGTTTAAGTATGACACCTCCTATGACTACAGTGGAAGGTCCCGGGAGGGGCAGTGGGTGGGGAGGGAAGAGTGCACAAGGGAGTGGTCCCTGCTTAAGGCTGACGGGGGAGGAGAAGGAAAAATGTGCCTGGTGGTGGGGTCCTGTAGTAACCTCCTCCTGAACCTAAATGGACAATCTAGCTGGGAGAAAAGATGTCAGAGGCACCATTTCAACTGGGGTTAAACACTAAAGTACGTGATTGTGGTTTAACACACAAAAGTGCTGGAGAAAGTGAGCAGGTCACGCAGCATTCCCTGTGGTAAGGATGGATAACCAATGTTCTGGTCCTGAGCCCCTCGTCAAGGTGTGAGTACAAAGTAGGCAGGCATCTGGGTACGTGGTGAAGTGGAAAATCTCCTCATAGGAAGACCCTCGACCAAACCAACTTTTCAGTGCATCCAAGTAGGTCTTTCAATTTCTGGAAGCTCGCATACAAAAATGCCAACCCAATTTATTCACATACTCCTCAACAGTAATTCATCAATCTAAGTGACTGAGGTCAAAACCTCAGTGGGACTAATGTGGTCTCAGAATCCAATAAATGCTTCTCAAAATATATTTAAATAAGTTGACTCAGAACTTAGGATCAGCTAAAGAGAGTTATTCAACAACCTGTTGAGTTCCTCCAGCATTTGGGTGCCTTTGTGACCATCGCACACTCCTCGCACTGAAATCACTTAATTCTTCTCGCCCAATGAGTGCAGGCCCTTCTTAACTCAGACTGGGGAAATGCCAGTCTTAATCTTTGTGGTTCTACCTGTCCGAACAGTCCCGATAATGTCAGGGGTTGAATGGGAATTTCAAATATATTATCCAAATGGCAAAGAGTGTTAAAATAAAACACAATTTTTGACCACAGTCTTAGCACGTGGCAGAGTTGTTTCATTTCAGGGTAAGGCAAAATTACAGAGTCGGCAACTTGATTAATTTTCCAACTCAGGTTCTTGGAAGGAGCGATCAACAAGGTCCCTGCCCTCTTCACATATGCTTTGAAGCTCTTCCATCTCAAATATTACCAATATTTCCTGTGAAAGAAATCTGCTTCTACCGCTGTTTCCGCCGGGCTGGGAGGAAAGGGGAGGGAGTGTGGGGCTCGACGCTCTTACAAGAAGCAACATTCTCCCAATTTTCACCCTCTTTCTTAATTTTTTAAAAGAAATCTTGGCATACAGCCGTTCTGGCCCATGAGCCCTTGCTGCCCAGATACCCCCAATTAACGTGCAAACCCCTGTTTGTTTCAATGGGTGGGAGGACACCGGAGTGCCCAGAGGAAACCTACGCAGACCACAGGGAGAACATACGGACAGTGTCGGATTCGGACCCAGGTCATTGGAACTGCAATAGCGTTGTGATAACAGATCTGCTACTTGTGCTGTCCCTATCATATTTCAAAATAGCTTACTGGAGTATCAAACATGTCGTCAGGTACAAAATAGATTTTCTCAGCAGAACTCATTTTCATTTTCTCAGCAAAACAAAGTTTTCAAATGAAAGTCAATACAAAACTCATTAAATCGAGTTAGCCCTACTACGTGCACCCTTGCACTCCCTCTCCAAAACATTAACTCAGCAAACTCTCAAAGTTTAGAGAGTTCTGAGATCTTTAATCATCGGGGGATCAGAGGTGGAGAGAGTGAGAAAATGGAAAGTTCTTGGGAGTCACCATCTTGGAGGATCTTTCCTGGGACCAACGCACCAATTGGCAACGCGAAGAAAGCTCGCCAGCACCTCGACTTCCCCAGGAGTTTGCGGAGGTTCGGTACGACACCGGACACCCTGGCAAGTTTCTACAAAGGGTTGATGGAAAATGCGCATCACGGACACCAATACCCCTGAGTGTCAAGCCCTGCAAAAGGTCGTGGACACAGCCCAGGATATCACAGGCAAAACCCTCCCCAACTATTGAGAACATCTACAGGGAAGGCTGCCATCAGAGAGCCGCAGCGATCATCAAGGATCCACGCTCTGTTCTCACTGCTGCCATCAGGAAAGAGGTGCAGGTGCCACAAGGCTCACACCACCAGGTTTAGGAATAGCGGCTACCCCTCCACCATCAGACTCCTCAATGACAAACTCAATCAGGGACTCATTAAGGACTCTTTTTTTAAATTCTCTCTCAGTTTGTTTATATTCGTTATCTGTTTACAGTTTTTAATTGTTTGCATGTGTAGGTTGTGTACATTTTTTTGTGCACAACCAATAAGGGATAATTCTGCCTTGCCCGCAGAAGAAAAAATCTCAGGGTTGCATGTGACGTCATGTATGTACTCTGACAAGAAGTCTGAAGCATACGAAATGAACCACATATTTCAAACTTCTCTGGGTGGATATTTCTGCACATGTGGGCACTTTTCGAGGGGCCTCCAGCCCAAAATATTGGAAAGCCAGCATTAGCTGCAGAAATCAAAACAATATTGATATTATTC